>NW_016108072.1:428543-435518 GCF_001604975.1 Cebus imitator | reverse complement strand
GAGATGGGGTTTCACCATGTTGGCCAGGCTGGTCTTGAACTCCCGACCTCAGGTGATCCACCCACCTCTGCCTCCCAAAGTGCTAAGATTACAGGTGTGAGCCACTGCACCCGGCCTAAATACATTTTTTAAAAATTCTAGGCAGAGCATGGTGGCTCACGCCTGTAATCCCAGCACTCTGGGAGGCCAAGACAGGTGAATCACCTGAGGTGAACCTGGGAGGCAGAGGTTGCAGTGAGCAGAGACACGACACTGCACTCCAGTCTGGGTGACAGAACGAGACTGGGTGACAGTTCAAGACCAGCCTGGCCAATATGGTGAAACCCCGACTCTACTAAAAATACAAAAATTAGCCAGCCATGGTGGCATGTGCCTGTTATCTCAGCTACTCAGGAGGCTGAGGCAGGAGAATTGTTTGAACCCAGGACGCAGAGATTGCAGTGGGCCCATTGCATTCCATCCTGGGTGACAGAACAAGACTCTGTCTCAAAAAAAAAAAAAAAAAAAAAAAAGACAAATTCAAAGATAAAATTATGAAGAATTTCAAAGTGCTGATTTGTCCTAGTGCACTGAACCAAGCTGAGTGCGGGGCCTTGTTTGTGGGCTGCACTGAAGTGGGCCTTACTATGTGTTATCCAGGTGAGATAAGAATGGTGTGGCAGGTCGGCTGGACACAGTGGCTCACGCCTGTAATCCCAGCACTTTGGGAGGCTGAGGCGGGTGGATCGCCTGAGATCAGAAGTTTGAGACCAGCCTGACCAACATGGTGAAACCCCATCTCTACTAAAAATACAAAAATTAGCCGGCCACGGTGGTGGGCTCCTGTAATCCCAGCTACTCCTGAGGCTGAGGCAGGAGAATCGCTTGAACCCAGGAGGCAGAGGTTGCAGTGAGCCGAGATCGCACCATTGCACTCCAGCCTGGGTGATAGAGTGAGACTCCGTATCACGAAAAACAAAGAAAGAATGGCCCAGCAGGATGATTCCTTAGGAACTTTAGTCCCTTAGTCCCCACGTCAGAGAAACCTGGGTGTCTTGAGGAGAGCAGAGGCCAGGAGACTCACCTCCCTCCTCAGAAATCTCCCCTACTCTGGGGAAGCACGCACGAAATTTGGCAAAAACTTGTCAAACAAAAAAATACAGCCTCTGTTACAGAACATTTATCATCTACCATCTGCATCACCGCTTCCATTTTGTATCTGCATGGTGCCAGTTTTCTCTTTTTGAGAAATACTTTCTAAAAATTGATCTTTTGTTTCTAAACAGGTGAAAGATAACATTTTCAAACACTCAATTCACTGCCCATCTGTGCAGCGAACAATTGGTTGCATTCATTGGTCTAGAGAATACCCACAACTGTAAAAGTTTTCTACACACTGATATTTGTCCTGGGGATTGAAGCCAAATTATTGACCTAGTTTTAGCAAATCTAGAACAACAGCTTTTGGCTTAAGAAATATTTCCATGTTTTGGCGGGGGGTGGTGGCTCACGCCTATAATCCTAGCACTTTTGGAGGCCGAGGCAGGAGGATCACCTGAGGTCAGGAGTTTAGGACCAGCCTGACCAACATGGAGAAATCCCGTCTCTACTAAAAATATTTTTTAAAAGTTATCCGGGCATGGTGGCGCATGCCTGTTATCCCACCTACTTGGGAGGCTGAGGCAGGAGAATCCCTTGAACCTGGGAGGCGGAGGCCAAGATCGCGCCATTGCACGCCAGCCTGGGCAACAAGAGCAAAACTCCATCTCAAAAAAAGAAAAGAAAGAAATATTTCCATGTATCAAAAGTAATTGTTCCCTTGAGGTGAATAACTGTGGTGGCCCAGGCATCATCTTCCTGACAAAGGGAATTTGAAAGGGGTGCTTCTCGAACCATGCTGGCCCCAGTCCAGGAAGGAATAATTTCCATTTCTCAGGAGTAGCCAGATGTTCTGGGCCAGCTGCTGGGAGTGGGGGAAGCATCCCACCAGGGAAGAGGGCTGCAAGTGTGGGCAGAGGCTGAGAGGCTCCCGTAGCCTGTTGATGCAAGGTCAGCCCCACTCCGCGTGCCCTCTGCTCTGTCCAGATGATCATCCCACTGGGGGGAGCTCAGGCCCAGCCCACAGCTCTCAGGACTGTGCTGCATTATGAAAGGCGGGCAGGAGCCTCACTGGGACAGGTCAGCACTAACAGAAACACACAGACATACAGGCAGGAAGCATCTGGGAGCCTTGTCCTGAAGTGTGTGCAGGTGCAGTGGACACAAACCACCTCAGAGCATGTTGATAAAAGCCACCTGGAGGGCCGGGCGCAGTGGCTCAAGCCTGTAATCCCAGCACTTTGGGAGGCCGAGGCGGGTGGATCACGAGGTCAAGAGATCGAGACCATCCTGGTCAACATGGTGAAACCCCATCTCTACTAAAAATACAAAAATTAGCTGGGCATGGTGGCGCGTGCCTGTAATCCCAGCTACTCAGGAGGCTGAGGCGGGAGAATTGCCTGAACCCAGGAGGCGGAGGTTGCGGTGAGCCGAGATCGGGCCATTGCACTTCAGCCTGGGTAACAAGAGCGAAACTCCGTCTCAAAAAAAAAAAAAAAAAGCCACCTGGAGAAAGAACAGTGGGCCTTCTCCAGCATGTTCTTCTGTGGGTTTCCTCACAGAAATTCAAACTATAGGCTAGGCGCCAAGGCGTACGACTATAATCCCAGCACTTTGGGAGGCCAAAGTGGGCAGATCATGAAGTCAAGAGATTGAGATCAGCATGGCCAACATGGTGAAACCCCGTCTCTACTAAAAATACAAAAATTAGCTGGGCCTGGTGGCACATGCCCGTAGTCCCAGCTACTTGGGAGGCTGAGGCAGGAGAATCTCTTGAACCTGGAAGGCGGAGGTTGCAGTGAGCCGAGATCCCACCACTGCACTCCAGGCTGACGACAGAGCAAGACTCCATCTCAAAAAATAAAAATAAATGAATAAATAAGAGAGAAACTCAAAGCATAGGCTGTTTGAGTCTGAACCAGGCCCTGTGTACTCCTTAGTGATCTTGGGCAAACCCCAGGGCGTATCTGAGCCTCCCTTTCTCCATTTGTAAAATGGGAACGTGATGCGTATCTTCAAGGTTGAGGTGAGTATTAAGCAGGATGCCTGTGTGTCTGTTCATGTGGGGATGTTGGACACAGAGCTGGCGCTCAGTACCACAGGATGGTAACAGGGTAGCTATGATTGTTATTATCATTAGCAATCAAATAGTAGAGAGAAGGTCTGACTCACTTCTGTGCGCCTGGTACACAGGATGTGGTGCTGGGAAATGTGGATGGAACTCTTGAGCCTTGGCTGGGCTGTGTTTGAGAGAGTGGTTTGTGGCAACGTGGTGGGGGAAGGTAGGTGACTGCGCTGGGCCTCTGCTGGCCTTCTTCCCCAGGAAACAGGACTATGGGGGAAGGGGAGGGGAGATGTGGGGGAAGGTCATCCTCAGTCAGCCCCCTCATTTCACAGATGGAGAAACTTGTGTCAACCCATGGTGAACTCATTACACCAACCTCTACTGGCCTCAGGGTGAGTTTTGGAACCTCAAAATTTTGGAGCCCCCAAAACTGGAGATGCAAACCCTGGGTGCCTGTTCAGATTCCCCTGGCAATCTGCTTCATTTCTCTTGATTGGCACAAGACCAGTGTCAGGTCAGGCCTCCATTTTTAGAACTGGATAAAATTCCACATCACAAGGCATGAAACTGGCCACTGAGTCCAGCGATGAAACACAAAAGTATGGATGAGTTAGCTCCCCCAACCCGCCAGGTGGAACTGAAGCAATGAGAAACGCGAAGGAGCTGGGAAGGTAAATTCTCCCTCCTTTCACTCTCCTTGAATGGCTCCAAGGTGCGGTTGCCTGCATCCCTCTGGACAAGTTCCCATGCAGAGCAACATGCCTGCTGAGCGACCTGCTGTGTCTCACCCAGGCTTGCCGTGAAGCCATGGCCAGCACAGTGGCACATCAGCCACGGTGCATTCCATCTGCCCTGGCCTTACTTCCCTCATTTTTCACTCGACATCCTGGGCTGGTATCTCCCAGATACAGTATTGGCACTGTTCCCGGGAACAGGCCTATGCAAACCTATCCCTAAAGGCTGAGGAAGCTGAGAGGCCAAAGACAGAGGCTGGTGCCGGGCATAGTGGCTCACGCCTGAAATTCCAACACTTTGGGAGGCCGAGACAGATGGATCATGAGGTTAGGAGTTCGAGACCACCCTGGCCAACATGGTGAAACCTCATCTTTACTAAAAATACAAAAATTAGCTGGTCATGGTGGTGGGCATGTGTAATCCCAGCTACTCGGGAGGTTGAGGCAGGAGAATCATTTGAACCTGAAAGGCAGAAGTTGGAGTGACACAAGATCACGCCATTGCACTCCAGTGTGGTGACAGAGCGAGTCCCAAAACAAACAAACAAACAAACAAAAACAAAACAGGCCGGGAGCAGTGGCTCACGCCTGTAATCTCAGCACTTTGGGAGGCTGAGATGGGCAGATCACCTGAAGTCAGGAATTCGAGACCAGCCTGGCCAACATGGTGAAACCCTGTCTCTAAAAAGAGAAAGAAAAAATGACAGAGGCTGACAAATGTAGTTTCTCTAAAAGAAACATTTAATAAGAACTTAGGTATAGAAGCCACAGCCTCAGTAGCTGCAAGAGGAGATGGTGAATCCCCGCCATTATCCCCCAGACCAAGGGCTTATACAGCAGAGGGAAGGAATGTGTACATTCCTTCCAGAACAACTGAAGTTGACCCTTCAGGGAAAGGCAAAAATGCTATGTGAATCTGCCGAAGGGGAGGATTTATGGTCAAGATTGTTTTGACCTAAGGGCAGGATTTATGGTAACAGTAGATAATGTAGAAGCCTTAGAGGCATTCTTTGAGCAGGGGTTAATCAGAAGTCAACAAAGCAAGTGGGCATCCAAGGTGGAGTTGCTTTAGCCTCCACGGCCACCTTAATCCCTGACCCGAGCTCTGCATTTCAAAGGACCCAGGCTAAGATGGGTGGCATTCCAAAATCATTCATGTTATAGGATTATTAAACATAAAGGCACCCAGTATATAATTGAATTATTCCATCTATTTAGATAAAAGTTTCTGTCCTGCAGCAGAGACATGAGAGGCACTGCCTGAGGAGCAAACCGAATTAACATCTCCATCCCAGCAAAATACACATAACAAAACAGGCGTTAGCCACCTCGTTCTGCACCCAATATCACCTTGGCAGTGCTCAAAGCTCTTCCTGTTGGTTGGTTGCTGTCGTCTTTGATCTACTCCAAAGTAGAAGGGCGACCTCCAAATGGTATTCACAAGAGGTCTCTGGGCAAGCAAAGAGCAGATAGTCACCCAAGACAGGCCTGTTGAGCTTTCTTGAGGGCTCATTGAATGTAACCAGACAAACAAGGAGGGTTCTCTGAGTTAGGCCTGCTGGACTTCATCGGCAATTCCTTCTGAGATCCCCTCCACATGTACAAACACACAAAGACGAGGCCGGATGGCCTTCTCAATCAGATCCCTAACCAAGAACTCTAAGAGTATCCTTTCCAAACTAACCTCCTATTCTCCATCTGATAAATCTCCTTGAAATCTTCCTGACTGAGGAAGTCTCCTGAACCAAGACTCTTCCTGCTAGTTAGGGAGAGCCAACCACCACCCCCCGGGAGCTGCACAGAGACAGACACCCCACCCCATAATGGGGCTACAGATGCCCCACCATGGGACTACTGAACCAGTCAGGAGCAGGAAGGAGGTGTTGGCGGAGCCTAGGATACTCACCAACCCAGATACCCCACAATGGGGCTACAGGCAGACACAGGGATACAGTTGAGAGATATCTCCCCAGGACTATTTCTCTATTGCAATTAAATCCATGCACTTTGGGTCAGCAGCACCCCACCAGTAAAGAGAGTACCAGAGTCAGCCCCCAGTCCAAAAGAGCTAGGCAGCCACTTGGGCTGGCCTCTAGAGTCATTGCTGGAGGGGGGCCACCAAACCCAGGCAGGTAGCCACAAGGGCAATCCCAGATAAGCCCCCAAATTTGTAACCACCCAAGGGGTTCACTTTGACCGCTGCCTAGAGAGAGCCAATTTATCAAGACAGGGGAATTGCCATAGAGAAAGAGCAATTTTTTTTTTTTTTTAATAAAGTACCCTGACAAGAGAAAGAGTAATTCATGCAGAGCCAGCTGTGCGGGAGACCAGAATTTATTAATACTCAAATCAGTCTCCTCCAGCATTCAGGGAACAGAGTTTTTTGTTGTTGTTGTTGTTGTTGTTGTTGTTGTTTGTTTGTTTGTTTGTTTTTGTTTTGTTCCCCCCTCTTCCCTGACCTTGTTTGTTTTTTAGATGGAGTTTCACTCCTGCTGCCCAGGCTGAAATACAATGACGCGATCTCAGCTCACTGCAACCTCCGCCTCCGGGGTTCAAGCAATTCTCCTGCCTCGGCCTCCCAAGCAGCTGGGATTACAGGTGCCCACCACAATGCCTGGCTAATTTTTTGTATTTTTATTAGAGATGGGGTTTCATCATGTTGGCCAGGCTGGTCTCAAACTCCCGACCTCAGGTGTTCCACCCACCTTGGCCTCCAAAGTGTTTGGATTACAGGCGTGAGCCCCCATGCCTGGCTCTGGGAGCAGAGTTTTTAAAGACAACTTGGTGGGTTGGGGAAAGCCAGTGAGCCAGGAGTGCTGATTGGTCAGAGATTAAATCATAAGGAGTTGAAGCTCTCTTCTGGCACTGAGTCAATTCCTGGGTGGGGGCCACAAGATCAGATAAGCTAGTTTATTGACCTGGGTGGGGCAAGCTGATCCATCAAATGCAGGGTCTGCAAAATAGGCAGGGATCTTAGGAGCAGTTTAGGGAAATTCAGACTATTGTAGCCTCCAGCTACATGACTCCTAAACCATAATTTCTAATATTGTGACTAGTGTAAGTCCTACAAAGGCAGTCTAGTCCCCAGGCAAGAAGATG
>NW_016108072.1:425262-427260 GCF_001604975.1 Cebus imitator | reverse complement strand
GAACAAACTAGCAGTTCTATTTACAGAGGCCAAGGACAGTAGTTATTGTGAGGAGAATGGGGCAGCCATTGCAACTTATTTAAAAAACAGTTTTGCATTTTATAAAATAGTGTTGCTCAGGTTCTGGCTCTAGGCCAGCACAATATCACACTTGCCCCTACCCCCACCACTGTAACTGATCTTACACTGTAACACCACTGCCCACGCCAGACCTATAAAACCAACTCCTATCCCACCGCCATTCTCTGACACCTTTTTCAGCCTCAGCCCACCTGCACCCAGGTGAATAAACAGCCATGTTGCTCACACAAAGCCTGTCTGGAAGATCTCTTTATTAAATGCATTTAATATTCAGTACTATTGGACGTGAATAACAAAAACATCCTCACAGACACACCCAGAAATGATGTTTCCCGGCTATCTGGTCTATTGGACGTGAATAACAGCGCCAACATCTTTGTTTTAAACCATAAACTCTAAACTCATTTTCTCCCCACAGTTAGTTTAGCCTATACCCAGGAATGAAAAAAGGGACCGCTTGGAGTTTAGAAGCAAGATGGAGTCAGTTAAGTTAGATCTCTTTCACTGCCTCAATCATAATTTTGCAAAGGCAGTTTCAGTAAGAAAGTTTGGAATTATTACACTCTGCAGTGGGAACCGATTGTGGTGTGAATGCGTCCCCAGAACTGTAATTAGGAGATGAATAAGTCATGAAGATAAAACCCTCTTAAACGGGATTCATGCCTTTAGAAAACAAGCCCGAGGAAGCTTCTTTGACCCTTCTGCCAGGTGAGGATGAACAGCCATTGCAAAATTACAACTGTGAAAGAGCTCTGACCTAACCAATTCCATCTTGCTTCTTTTTTCTTTTCTTTTTTAAGAGACGAGGTCTCACTGTGTTGCCCAGGCTGGAGTGCAGTGGCTATTCACAGACGCGATCCCACTACTGATCAGCATGGGAGTTTTGACCTGCTCCGTTTCTGACCTGGGCCAGTTCACCCCTCCTTAGGCAACCTGGTGGTCCCCCGCTCCCGGGAGGTCACCATATTGATGGCGAACTCAGTGCAGACACCCAATCGGCATAGCACACTACAGCCCAGAACTCCTGGGCTCAAGCGATCCTCCCACCTCAGCCTCCTGAGTAGCTGGGACTGCAGGCACACGCCACCGCGCCCAGCTCCATCTTGCTTCTAAGCTTCAAGCTGTGCCTATTCATGCCTGGGTGTAGGTTGAACTTAGTTTATAGTTTGAAACAAAGAGTTAAGCCCTTTCCCAAAACAAATCCCATTCTTGTCTGGAGACTAGACTGCCTTTGTAGGACTAGCAAATTAGCCAAAAGATTAGAAACTATGGTTTAGCATGCAGCCGGAGTCTACAAGATTCTGATCCTCCTCAAATCACTCCTGGGGATAACATCACTACTGCAAAACCTAAGATCAGTGGTTGAGATATTTTGCCGACACTTAATGGATCATCTGCCGCCGCCCAGACTGATAAACTGGCTCATCTGATCTTGTGGCCCCACCCAGGAACTGACTCAGCACCAGAGAACAGCTTCAGTTCCCTATGATTTTATCTCCCAATCAGCACTCAAGACTCCTAGGCCCTACCCACCAAATTATCCTTAAAACTCTGATCCCTGAATGCTTGAGGAGACTGGTTTGAGCAATAATAAAACTCCGTTCTCCTACATAGCTGGCTCTGCATGAATTACTTTTTCTCTATTGCAATTCCCCTGTCTTGATAAATCAGCTGTCTAGGCAGCGGGCAAGGTGAACCTCTGGGCAGTTACAAGGACACAGAAGCCACTATCTATGAGGAACAGGCCCTTTCCAGACGGTGACTATGCTATCGCCTTGATACTGGACTTCCCAGCCTCCAGAACTGTGAAAAACATATTTCTGTTGTTCATAAATTATTCAGATATTGTTTTATATTAGGTGAGTGCAAAAGTAATTGTGGTTTTTGAATTCGCATTTGCTGTTTGATATTAGAATA
>NW_016108072.1:419549-423299 GCF_001604975.1 Cebus imitator | reverse complement strand
AGTAGAGACGGGGTTTCACCATGTTGACCAGGATGGTCTCAATCTCTTGACCTCGTGATCCACCCGCCTTGGCCTCCCAAAGTGCTGGGATTACAGGCATGAGCCACCGCGCCCGACCAAAAGTGTATTTTATACAACCAGCGATGACCAACTCAGTGATTGGACCGAGAAGAAGCTCCAAAGTGCTTCCCAAAGCCAAACTTGCACCAATAACAGGTCATGTTTCACAGAGCAGGAGCATCACTGTCTTGGACAAGCCCCTCCTTCTAAAGTTCACCTTAATAAAAAACCACCTAAATCCAAAGGGCATCAGCCTAGTGGCTAAGGCCACCATGACCATTAACCACAAATAACATCTCCAACCGGAAACATTCCAAACTCCTCCCAGACCAGAGACATGTTAGCCCCTAGATAATCCCTGCTCTGGGCTGGAAAGATGTCTGCTCCAAGATAACCTCCCCTCGTCCCAGAGAGATTCCAATCCTGCCATAAACTTCTCCGCACACATAAACATTCCAAGCTTCTGCTGAGCCCCCTTACCCTAAAACCAATATATACTCTTGTTCTGTAAGAGAAAGCGCTCTTGGCTGGGCGTGGTGGCTCACGCCTGTAATCCCAGCCATTTAGGAGTCTGAGGTGGGCGGATCACCTGAGGTTGGAGTTTGAGACCAGCATGACCAACATGGAGAAATCCTGTCTCTACTAAAAATACAAAATTAGCTGGGCGTGGTGGCACATGCCTATAATCCCAGCTGCTCAGGAGGCTGAGGCATGAGAATCGCTCAAACCCGGGAGGCGGGGGTTGTGGTGAGTCAAGATCTCACCATTGCACTCCAGCCTGGGCAACAAGAGAAAACTCCATCTCAAAAAAAAAGGGCTGGGCACGGTGGCTCACGCCTGTAATCCCAGCACTTTGGGAGGCCGAGGTGGGTGGATCGCCCGATGTCAGGAGTTCAGGACCAGCCTGGCCATCATGTTGAAACCCCATCTTTAAAAAAAAAAAAAAAAAAGAGCTCTTTTTTCCCTAAGAGTCCCCAGGATCTGTTCCATCCAAACACTATTGAAGCAAGAGACAGATCCACGGGACTGCCAACCTGTCAAGAAAGCGCTCTTGACCGAAATTGGCCAGGAGCACCCCTCAGGTTTTATCTAAAGAAAACCTGTCTTTAACAGGCAGCCGTGTTTCATGTTTCGTGTCTCTTTCCTCTTTCTTTAATTAGAATGGTCACTGTTTGGTGGTCTGCTGCCAGTCTGATCCACTACAGCTTTCTGAATTGGCACAACTGTTAGATCTGAGAAGTATGCTCAGCAAATCCATGAGATGCACTGAAAACTGATGCCTGCAGCCAGCACTGGTCAACAGAAAGGACCCAATTCTCCACGACATCGGCAACCACGTGTTGCACAACCTACGCTTCAAAAGTTGAATTGGGCTGCCTATGAAGGTTTGCCTCATCCACCATATTCACCTGACCCTTGCCAGATGACTACCACTTCTTCAAACATTTCGACAGCTTTTTGCATGGAAAACACTTCCACAACCAATAGGATGCAGAAAATGCACAAAAATGTGTTCATTGTAATGGTTCCTATTTTGATTAATAAAGATGTGTTTGAGCCTAGTTATAATTAAAACTCACTGGGTGTGGTGGCTCACGCCTGTAATCCCAGCTCTTTGGGAGACTGAGGCAGGTGGATCACCTGAAGTCAGTAGTTCGAGACCAACCTGGCCAACATGATGAAACCCCATCTTTACTAAAAGTACAAAAATTAGCCAGGCGTGGTGGTGCGTGCCTATAATCCCAGCTACTTGGGAAGCTGAGGCTGAAGAATCACTTGAACCTGGGAGACCGAGTTTGTGGTGAGCTGAGATCGCACCATGGCACTCCACCCTAGGCAACAAGAGTGAAACTCTGTCTCAAAATAATAATAATTTAAAATTCATGGCCTAAAACCGCAATTACTTTTGTGTGATATTGTGCTGGCCTAGAGCCAGAACCTGAGCAACACTATTTTATAAAATGCAAAACTGTTTTTTAAATAAGTTGAAGGGGCTGCCCCATTCTCCTCACAATAACTACTGTCCTTGGCCTCTGTAAATAGAACTGCTAGTTTGTTCTGCAAAACTATGTAAAGCTGCTTACCTTTTCTTATCAGTAACTGCTACAATCTGTGACTTCTATCACCACCCAGACGGTGTGTAAACAAATGTATATCTTGACTTCTGTAAACCACTGAGGTAACAAACAGAATGACAAAAGTCCCCTGGCCCTTGGAATGTCCAGAGACCCCCGCCCAGGAGGTGAATCACAGAATCCCCAAGCCCTTGGAATATCCGAAACCTTTTCGTCCCCATCCCCGCTCCTCACCCCGACACCCAAGGTGATTTTTCGGGTATAAAAAGTCGTGGCACCCTCCTTTTGACACCACAGGTTGGAGAGACGTGAGTCCTCTGTGGTCGCCGGCATAATAAATGACCCTGCAATCTGGCATACTTTTGTCTTGGTGATAACTTTTTACGCTCGGTCCAATACAACATTTGCACTGACCTGATAGTAGCCCTAACTAATTAAGTTGGGACCACTCTTTTCGTAATTTTGTCCTATGAGATTTTTTCTACATTAAAGATAAATTCCCTGACACTAAGTAGGTGTCCAGCAATTAAATTCTGACACTATCTGTTGTTAGCCCAAGATCCCACAAGTTAAAGGGCTCAGTCCCACAAAAGTGCCCCCTACTTCAGATGCCAGCGCAAGTGGGCTGCCCAGGCTACCCACACTTCCACTAGGCTGGCTAAAAATTGGGGGTTCCCATGACCACCCCCTCAGTTCTGTAACTTGCTAGAATGACTCAGAACTCAGGACAACACCACTTACATTTACAGGTTTATTGTAAGGCACATAAAGGAACAACCGAATGGGAGAGATACCTAGGGCAAGGTATGTGGGTGTCCCCATGGACTTGCCACACCCACTCCCCCACCTGCAGCACTTAGAACCATTCTCTGACCTGGAAGATTCCAAAGCTTATTGTTTTTATAACCCAGTCTTCAGGTCCCCTCCCTGTTTCCTCTTTCTAGTGGAGCAGCACCCAGTAGCTATCTAGAAGCCCCACCCTGTCACCTCATTTGCATAAATTTAGGTATAACAAAGGGGCTTGTTATGCATAACAAAACACACTTCAGTTATTGAGAAAATGGCAAGGGTGGCAGGCCGTGGTGGCTCACCCCTGTAATCCCAGGCTGTAATCTCCGCACTTTGGGAGGCCGAGGAGGGCAGATCATGAGGTCAGGAGTTTGAGACCAGTCTGGCCAACATAGTGAAACCCCATCTCTTCTAAAACTACCAAAAATTAGCCAGCATGGTGGCAAGCGCCTATTGTCCCACCTACTCGGGAGGCTGAGGCAGAAGAATCTCCTAAATCTGGGAGGCGGAGGTTGCGTGAGCCAAGATTAAGCCACTGTACTTCAGCCTGGAAAACAGAGCGATACTCCGTATCAAAAAAAAAAAAGGAAAAGAAAATGCCAAGGGTTTCAGGAGCTCTATGCCAGGAACCTGAGACGAAGACGTACATGTATACTATTGATGTACATAATATATGTTATATATTTATATAAAATATAAAATAGGGCCGGGCGCGGTGGCTCAAGCCTGTAATCCCAGCACTTTGGGAGGCCGAGGAGGGTGGATCACGAGGTCAGGAGATCGAGACCATCCTGGTCAACATGGTGAAACCCCGTCTCTACTAAAA
>NW_016108072.1:414258-418934 GCF_001604975.1 Cebus imitator | reverse complement strand
AGCTGGGCGCAGTGTCACACACCTGTAATCCCAGTGCTTTGGGAGGCTGAGGTAGGCAGACCACTTGATCCCAGGAGTTCAAGACTGGCTTTGGCAACATAGCAAGACCTCATCTCAAAAAATAAAATAAAAATAAAAAATTGAATGTTCAATTCTTCTAGCACAATTTGTTGAAAAATGTTTAAAAGACTATTATTTCCGAGTGGGCACGGTGGCTCACGCCTGTAATCCCAGCACTTTGGGAGGTTGAGGTGGGCGGATCATGAGGTCAAGAGATCAAGACCATCCTGGCCAACATGGTGAAACCCCATCTCTACTAAAAATACAAAAATTAGCTGGGCGTGATGGCGCGCACCTGTAGTCCCAGCTACTCGGGAGGCTGAGGCAGGAGAATTGCTTGAACCCTGGAGATGGAGGTTACAGTGAGCCAAGATAGTGCCACTGCACTCCAGCCTGGCAACCCTCATCTGTTGAAGCTGATAAGATGCTGTGGTCACTGTAGCACTGGAACTTGAGAATCAGAGTTCATGCAGTAATAGACTCTATGCTGTGAGTTTACTCTATATAGTTTATACCTCTCCTCTGCTCCCATAGACTGAGGACCAAGCAGACAAGAGACAAAGGCACTGAGACTCAGGGAGGAGCAAACAACTAGCCCAAAGGCCCAAAGCAAGGCAATGCCAGAGCTGGGTAGAACGCCTGAGTCTCAGCCTCCAGTCCATAGCCCCCCAGTCTGCCACCAATGGCTGCATGACATTCCTTCTGCTGACCATGTTGACACATCATACTCAAGTTATGCTCCTCCTTGCCAGCCCCAGACACCCCAGTCTGCAGACTGAGTACTATCAAAGCCAAGAGGGACCTTACCATGCTGCTTTGAAGACAGGGAAACTGAGGCCCAAGGTTACCTAGCCGGTGGTGGCAGAGCTAGAAGCAGGACTCACAGCACCTGTAGCCTCGCCCAAATTCAGAGCTTAGGCTCTGGAAATCACTAGGTTCAAATTCCAGTTCTGTCACCTATTCTCTGCGCCTTAGGGCAGTGACTTAACCTCTCTGCACCTCAATTTTGCATTTATAAAATTGATGTAGGCCGGGCGCGGTGGCTCAAGCCTGTAATCCCAGCACTGTAGGAGGCCGAGGCGGGTGGATCTCGAGGTCAAGAGATCAAGACCATCCTGGTCAACACGGTGAAACCCCGTCTCTACTAAAAATACAAAAAATTAGCTGGGCATGGTGGTGCGTGCCTGTAATCCCAGCTACTCAGGAGGTTGAGGCAGGAGAATTGCCTGAACCCGGGAGGCAGAGGTTGCGGTGAGCCGAGATCGTGCCATTGCACTCCAGCCTGGGTAACAAGAGCGAAACTCCATCTCAAAAACAAACAAAAAAAAAATTGATTTAACAATAGCACTCACCTCAAAGGGTTGTTGGGAAGATTACATTATATAACATATATAAAGGTTTAGAATAGGGCCAGGTATATAGTATACGAGCAATGAAGTTTACCTAGGATTATTTTTATTCTGATCATGTTGGGAGGCCAGCTGAGGTGGCTCATACCTGTAATCCCAGCACTTTGGGAGGACAAGGTGGATGGATCACCTGAGGTCAGGAGTTTGAGACTAGCCTGGCCAACATGATGAAACCCTGTCTGTACTAAAAATACAAAAATTAGCTGGGTGTGGTGGCAGGCGCCTGTAATCCCAGCTACTCAGAGGCTGACACAGGAGAATCACTTGAACTTGGGAGGCGGGTTTGCAGTGAGCAGGAGATTGCACCACTGCACTCCAGCCTGGGTGACAGAGTGAGACTCCATCTCAAAAATAAATAAATAATCATGTTGAGAGGAAAAACTTTTCCTTTACCCACATAGGTTCAGTGCTTCAGAGCCTGCAAATTAAACTGATAAACTAGTAATAGGCAGAAAGACAAAATTATTACAATACAAATTATTATTTTTATTTTTTTAAAGATGGGGTTTCACCATATTGGTCAGGCTGGTCTCGAACTCCTGACCTCAGGTGATCCACCCACCTCAGTCTCCCAAAGTGCTGGGATTATAGGCCTGAGCCACCGCGCCCAGCTTATTAGAATACAAATTATGATTATCCTAATAATATTATTAGAATAAATAAATCATTAGAATACAAATTATTATCCTAATAATTTGCATTCTAATGAGTTATTTATATCTAATAATTTCTAATCTGAAAGACAAAATTTATTCACATAGAAAAGAAGGAACTCACTGAAAATGTGGCTCAAAAAAGTGATTTAGAATTTGAGGCCAATATAACACCTTTTTTTTTGAGACGGAGTCTTGCTCTGTGGCCAGGCTGGAGTGCAGTGGTGCAATCTCAGCTCACTGCAACCTCCGCCTCCTGGGTTCAAGCGATTCTTCTGCCTCAGCCTCCCGAGCAGCTGGGACCACAGGCACGTGCCACCATGCCCAGCTAATTTTTGTATTTTTAGTAGAGACCGGGTTTTACCATGGCCAGGATGGTCTTGATCTCTTGACCTCATGATCCACCCGCCTCAGCCTCCCAAAGTGCTGGGATTACAGGAGTGAGCCACCATGCCCGGCCCCAATATAACATCTTAACAGGGGAAGGAAAAAAGAGAAAGGACACTTTCAGGAAAACAAATGCCTTTTAGGAAAGGTAAATGGACTCTTAGGAGAAAAGATGGGAGGTATGATAGTTTTGTGACAATGTTTGTTTAGTTGATCTCTTATCTTGGTGTGATTTCTCTTCTAGTCTTTTTTATTTATTTTATTTATTGATTTTAGAGACGGGGTTTCTCCATGTTGGTCAAGCTGGTCTCGAACTCCCTACCTCAGATGATCCGCCCGCCTCAGGCTCCCAAAGTTCTGAGATTACAGGCATGAGCCACTGCGCCCGGTCTTCTCTTCTAGTCTTTATGTCTCACAAAAGGAGTCCATCTTCCTTGATTGGGAAACTCCCAAACTCTGGGAAGGGGATTTATGACATTTGAATTATTTGGGGAGGCTCAGCTTTTAGGCAGATGAGTTCAGGAAAAAAAAAATTTCTTCCTGCACCTGTTGATTCTGAAACCAACTCAAATTAATCCTTATGCCACAGAGGTATATTTTGTATCCCTTCTATCATGACAGGGGAGAGGGCAGGGTAGGATAGAGGACAGCAGGGTCAGGCAAGAGGGCACCTGCCAGTTTTGTAGCCACTGTCTAGTCTGCCCTGCCTGGCTGAAGTTGGCGCTCTTGGGACTTCTGCTCCTTATCAGAGTTTGCTCAAGGCCAACCTAAAGCTATTGTATCCCTCTGCCCCTGCACCCAGAGGGTGGCTGTAGGCTATCCCTGGAGAACCTCATTCATAGATGAATTGAGCTGATATGGAGAGGCACTATGGTTGGGCTGGGAAGCCCAGGATTAGAGGTCCAGCCCCGGCCATTCCTCCGACCAGAGAGGCTGACCATTTCCCCAGCCCTCCCCTTAGAGTCAAGGTCTCCCTTGGTCTACCTGGGTCCCCTTTTGCAGAGCTGTAAAAGCCAGCAGCATACATATAGCACATTTGACTCTCACAGTGGAACATTCTTTAACCCTGCCCTCTACATGATTATACAGTAAAGATCATGAACTGAAACAAATATATTTCATACTTGCTATGATCTGAATGTTGGTAACTTCCCAAAATTTATCATTGAAACATAATCCCCAAGGTAACAGTATTAGGAGGTGGGGGCTTTGGGAAGTGATGAGGTTGGAGGGTCTGCCCTCATGAATGGGATTAGTACCCTTATAAAAGGTCTTGAGGAAACCTGTTTGTCCCTTTTGGTTTTCCACCATGAGAGGACACAGCATTAATGCCTTCTGCTCTGTGAGGATGGAGGCAGAGAGCAGGCTTCACCAGACATTTCATCTTCTGGTGCCTTGATCTTGGACTTCCCAGCCTCCAGAACTGTGAGCAATACAATTCTGTTGTTTATAAATTATCAACTCTAGGCTGGTTGCAGTGGCTCATGCCTGTAATCCCAGCACTTTGGGAGGCCAAGGCGGATGGATCACCTGAGGTCAGGAGTTGGAAACCAGCCTGGCCAACATGGTGAAATCCCATCTCTACTAAAAATACAAAAAAAATTAGCCAGGCATGTTGGCAGGTACCTGTAATCCTAGCTACGCGGGAGACTAAGGCAGGAGAATTGCTTGAACCCAGGGAGGTGGAGGTTGCAGTGAGCCAAGATTGCACCATTGCACTCTAGCCTGGGCAACAAGAGCAAAACTCCATCTCAAAAATAAATAAATAAATAAGTAATCTACTCTAAGGTAATTTTTTCCCCTCTTTTTAGACAGGATCTCCCTCTGTTGCCCAAGCTAGAGTGCAGTGATGTGTTCATGGCTCACTGCAGCCTCCACCTCCTGGGCTCAAGGGATTCTCCCACTTTGGCCTCCCAAAGTATTGAGGTTACAGGTATGAGGCACCAAACCCAGCCAGGTAATTTTCTTATAGCAGCAGGAACAGACTAAGACAATAATGGACTAAAATTTTCTTTTATTTATTTATTTATTTATTTATTTATTTATTTATTTTTTGAGACGGAGTTTCACTCTTGTTACCCAGGCTGGAGTGCAATGGCACGATCTCGGCTCACCGCAACCTCTGCCTCCCGGGTTCAGGCAATTCTCCTGCCTCAGCCTCCTGAGT
>NW_016108072.1:406629-414223 GCF_001604975.1 Cebus imitator | reverse complement strand
TCACCATGTTGACCAGGATGGTCTCGATCTCTTGACCTTGTGATCCACCCGCCTCGGCCTCCCAAAGTGCTGGGATTACAGGCTTGAGCCACCGCGCCCGGCCCCAAATTTTCTTTTATTAAACAAAAGCATGGTTAGGTGTGGTGGCTCACCACTGTAATCCCAGCACTTTGGGAGGCTGAGGCAGATGGATCGCTTGAGGTCAGGAGTTTGAGACCCAGCCTGGCCAACATGGTGAAACCCCATCTCTACTAAAAATACCAAAATTAGCCAGGTGTGGTGGTGTACAGGCCTGTAATCCCAGCTACTCGGGGTGGTGGAGGCAGGAGAATCGCTTAAACCCGGGAGGCAGAGGTTGCAGTGAGCCGAGATCACACCACTGTACTCCAGCCTGGGTGGCAGAGTGAAACTCCATCTCAAAAACAAAAACATTCCATCTCCTGGTTTGCACTATTTGTTTTAAATTCCAAACACAGATAAAACCTCCATGCTGTCACATAGAGTGGCAGAATTGGAGGAGCTCATGTTCTGTTTCTTTGTCTTTACAGTCAGTGTGCTACCATTGTTTATTCAGAAGCAACTGATTAAGCATGGGGACAGGTACCACAGGACTTGGAGAACAGCAACTACGGCAAAGGAGGGAGGAAGGAGGAGCTGGTTAGGAATTACAAATGAAATATAAATATATGGTTGCAGCTAAGCCTGCATGTGTATAACAGGAAATTCATTCTTTGACTTTCTTTTTTTTTTCTTTTTTTTTGAGACAGGGTCTCACTCTTGTTGCCCAGGGTGGAGTGCAATGGTGTGATCTCGGCTCACTGCAACCTCTGCCTCCTGGGTTCAAGCGATTCTTCTGCCTCAACCACCCTGAGTAGCTGGGATTACAGGTATGCGAAACCATGCCCGGCCAATTTTTATGCTTTTAGTAGAGACGGGGTTTCTCCATGTTGGTCAGGCTGGTCTTGAACTCTTGATCCACTGGCGTCGGCCTCCCAAAGTGCTGGGATTACAGGCGTGAGCCACTTCGCCCTGCTCTGATTTGACTTTCAAGTAGCATACAATGCTTATTAAAGAACAAGCTGCTAATAAAGAATTAAAATGTTACTTTGAAGCTCATTGTATAAATTGTTTAAATTCAACAGTAATCATAGCAATCATTTAGAACTTTGACCAATAAAATACTTTTTCAGAGAGAAGTTTTGTATCACTGACATTGTTCAGAATTACCAGCACATGGTGAGAATAAAGACAGATAAATAGACTTTATTCTATTCTATTAGGATAGAATCTGTCACCCTTGAGCCAGTGGCTGAGTGCCACATGGCTGATGTCAGGTCCCAGGGCTGAGATGGCTTCCTTCTTTCTGCAGCCTCCAAGACCTACCACCCCCAACCCAACTCCCAGGATTGGTAGGATAGCCTTCCGGGCCTCTGTTCACATGATACAGGCTCATAAAGATGGTTCAAGTAGGGAAACTGAGGCTGAGAGAGGGAAGGCACATCTCCTGGGGGTGAGCTGAAAGCAGGTATCTCCTCGGGGACTGCCCAGACATGGCTTCCCTGGGCCATCAGGCAAGAGGAAGAGGGAGAAGGGAGGCCCGAGGGCCTGGCTGGGGCACTGCAGGGCAACTTGCATCTCGCTGCCCCACACCCAGAGCGGGCAGACCTGTAGGGTCCTAGGGCTCAGGGAGATCCACTTCTGGCCCCAAACACCTCCCCTGTTCAGTGTCGCCAAACCCCACTTCCCTGTGAGTGCAGCCCCACTGCCTGTGAAGCAGCCTGGCCCTGCCTGAGCCGCTCTCCCAGGGAGGGTCAGGCAGGAGGGGAAGGTCTGTTGTCAGACCTCAGCCACTTTACCCCAGCAGCAGCCAGGGGCCTGAGAAGGGCCCCCCACCCACCTGGGTTCAAAAGGCACTAGAGGGAGGCAAGGTCCAACCCTGAAGAGTCTGAGAGGGACACAGGGTGTCCTAATCCAATGCTAGTCACAGTTGGCATCTGAACCCAGTCCTGCCTTCACCTGTCTGTGAAAAGGGGATGAGTCGGGGGACCAGCCGAGATGGAAACGTGGCTGGAGGAAGAAACTGAGTGAGGGCAGGCTACTGACACCCAGAGTGGGGTGTTTCTGAGAGTGAAACGTGCAGGTAACCCCCAGGCTCCACTTCCCTATTCCGCATCTCCCAGCCCTCTGATACGGGCCAGGGCACGCTTCCTGGTCCTCCTTCCAGAGTAGGTAGAGTCCTGTCCTTTTCCCGGGGACCTTCCGGAAGCCCTGGCAGTCCTGATGATGGGCAACTCTCTACTTGCACTCCTCCAGTGACACAGAGCTCATTAGCTCCCCCACCTTATCACTGGCTCCTGGCTCTGCTGAGAGGAAGTCTTTAGTCCTTCTTCTTTGCATTTTTTATTTTTCGAGACAGCATCTTGCTCTGTCACCCAGGCTGGAGTGCAGTGGTGTGATCTCAGCTCACTGTAACCTCTGCCTCCTGAGTTCAAGCCATTCTCATGCCTTAGCCTCCCCGCCTCATGCCCAGCTGGGCCTACAGGCGTGCGCAACCATGCCCAGCTAATTTTTATATTTTTTGTAGAGCTGGGGTTTCACCATGTTACCCAGCCTGGTCTCAAACTCCTGTGCTCAAGTGATCCGGCTGCCTCAGCCTCCCAAAGTGCTAGGATTGCAGGATGAGCCACCATGGTTGGCCCTTCTTACTGAGCTGGATTTTGCTTCCCTGGAACCTTACCCCATTAGCTAACACAGACCCAGACACTGTTCCAGATGGGGGGCGGGGCAGGGGGGTCAGTGGTGCTGTGTCTGCCCTACCAGTTCTGGTTGGTGATCAAGTCCCTCCAGCTTCCCCAGACCACTGCCTCTCAGCTTCACCTCCAAAGTCTCTTCTCCGATGTTTTTTTTTTTCTTTTTCTAAATCACCTGATACTCTGTGGGGGGCAGAGAGCTACCCAATACTGGAGGCCTGACTGTCAGAGGTCACCTAGGGGCTGGGTGGAAGCTGAGTTTCAGTCTTCCCGGGGGTTCTCCAGCCCTAGGAGAGGTGGCAGAGGAGATGTGGCAGGCAGGGAGTTTGGGCTCACTCCGCACCCTGGGAGGTGAGACTCAGAACCGCCAGCCAGCCGTGTTGCCTTTGTTTTTTCTGTTCCCAAACAAAGGTGAGGAAACACCTCCTGAGAGGAATGCCCTGCCCATCAGGTGCCAGGGTGGGGTCTGTCCCATGAGCTCAGGCCTTCCAGACATGCAGAGAATGGAATGCAGGAGGCGCAGCCTGGAGTAACTGGGGAGCACCCCCCATCCACACACTGTAGCTGTAGCTCGGCACCTCCCCAGACGTAGGGGGATGCTCACCCTGCACTTGGTTTGCCCCCATCCTGCCCTCATGGGGCTACAGACCACTCCAACCCCACCCGAGTACCAGAAGAGGCCAATGAGCAGGGCCCGCCCCCCTGAAGACCACGGTGACCCAGGCACAGAGGGAGTGGAGTGAATTCCTGTACTTTGATGCTGCCCTGGCATCCGTTTTGAATAGAAGCTGGGCTTTCTTACACCAGAAGCAGGGCTCAGTCACCCTTGATACCGTTTCCAGCTCCCCGCCTCCTCCCAGTTTCTCCGTGTGCTCAATCCAGATACCTACCTTAGACAGTCGTGTCCTGGTGACTGCCTCCCTGTGGGACAGCTACATACAGCCCACCTGACTGGTCCCGCTGACCCCACAGCCCGCATGGACTCTGCAGATCGGCCAGTGACCCTCTCTCAGCCACAGCGTGACCCTGCTTGTTCTAAACCCACCAATTATTACCCCCCTTGGGAAACCTGCCTGGGTGACACCCTGGACCCCATAAAAGCCTTGTCCCACAGGTCCCCCACCTCTCTCTCACTCTCCACCTGCTACTTGAGCACTGTGCTGTCTCCGTGATTCCTGTCGACCCTCATTGGCTCTCACTTCTCTCATGGATCTGTGAGTAACGAAAGGCTCCTGATATTCCTTGCTCACCCGACACTCACCCAGCCCTAACTCCCCCCACACTTTTATTTATTTATTTATTTTTCCTTTTTCTTTTTACATATCTTTTTTTCTTTTTTCTTTTTTTTAGAGACAGGGTTTCTCCGTGTTGGTCAGACTGGTCTCAAACTCCTGACCTCAGGTGATCCACCTGCCTCAGCCTCCCAAAGTGCTGGGATTACAGGTGTGAGCCACCGCGCCTGGCCTTATTTCTTTATTTATATTTTGAGACAGAGTTTCAGTCTTGTTGCCCAGGTTGGAGTGCAACGGCATGATCTTGGCTCACCGCAACCTCTGCCTCCCGGGTTAAAGCGATTCTCCTGCCTCACCCTCCCAAGTAGCTGGGATTACAGGCATGTGCCACCATGCCCAGCTAAGTTTTTGTATTTTTAGTAGAGATGGGGTTTCTCCATGTTGGTCAGGATGGTCTCGAACTCCCAACCTCAGGTGATCGGCCCGCCTTGGCCTCCCAAAGTGCTGGGATTACTGGTGTGAGCCACGGTGCCCTGTGTTACCCCGCCCTTTAGAGAGTGGCAATCTCGGCTTATGGCACCTCTCCAAGGGAGACCCAGTTAGACAAAGATCTCAACAGGGAGGCTCCTGGCTCAAGGCAAATTTCGAAAGGAGGGATGCCTGAGGACTGAGGCGTGACCATGCTACCTGCAGAGAGGACCCAAGGCACAGGCCCCAGAGGCCCCCCAGGTACTGAGGCCTGGGCATGGAGATGTCGGAGACCCCTCATGGATTCCTGCTCCTGACACACACAGACAGGGTCTCTTACTGCCTTATCTCTCCTGGTGCTCACAGTCTCCTTCCATGGCGAATTCCCATCAGAGACCCGGGGTCTAAGGCCCCTGTTTCAGCCTAGCATCTCCCAGAACCATTCAGCTCTCTCTTGGAAGCGCCCAGGGATCCCCAGGGCAGGCCTTGGTGGGATCAAGGTCAGCTCAGGGCCCTGGGTTTCACATCTGCCTTTGGTTCCAAAAACTTGGTTTGCTTAGTTCCCGCTGCGGGCAGACCACTCTGTTCTTTCCACATGGTTTTCAGTTCCTTGGGGGTGGGGGTCCCCCATCCTTATACTGATCTCACAGTCCCACCCACCCCAGGCCTCAGGGCTTCTGGCTTCCTCTCCCAAAAGGGCTCAGGGCCCAGGGCAGAAGGTGGGGAGGACAGGCCCCTGGCTGCCCAGGCCAGCCCCAGGACTCAGCACTACCAGCTTTTAGGGCATATTTTAGAAGACTTCAGACTCTCGAGGCCAGAACACCGCAGCAGGGTCAGGGCTGGCTGGAGGAGTTGGGGGTAAGGCAATGAGGCACCTGAGGGCCCACAATTTAAGGCGGCACCGGCCCTCAGGGCCATTCAGGTGCACCTAAGAGGGCGGGCCTCCTAAAACTTTTTTGCCCTCAGCACCTTGCTTGCCTCACTCCAGTCCCAGCCTGACCTCAGAAGGATTGAGGAACCTAGTCTTCCAACAGGCAGGAGGGGTAGAGCTCCTTGAAACCAAACTCAGGAGTTCCTGGCTGGCACCAAACAGAAAAGCCGCAAGTAAAGCACGGGCAAATGCTATGCAAATCAGTCTCTTTGAGGTTTGCATGGCGGTGACGGTGACGGTGGGGGTGGAGAGGCCAAGGACAGAGCACCCCAGCCAGACTGCAGGGAGGGGGCATGGGTGGGTGCTCAATGCACAGAGAAGCCTGGGGCTCTGCTGAGGAGGGGAGGTATGGAGAAGGTGTTTGGGAAGGGGGGGGCGGGCAGACCTGGCAGAGGATCCGGAACCTTCACAGTGTAGCAGGAGTGGCCGCGGGAAAGGATCTCTCGGACACCGAATACAGGAGGAAGGAATTTATTTCAGCTGGGAGCTTGGTGGCATAGGTGCCTAACAGCCAGGCTTGCCTAACGACGGGAGGTTCAGCCTTTAGATGTTACACGTGGAAGAATCTTAGCTTCATAGTTTTAGGACTCACATGTGAAAAGGTTTCTGTTTACAGTTTCAGGAATCATATACGAAAAGGTTCTGGTTTACAGTTTTAGGACTCACATGTGTAAAGGTCTCTGTTTACAGTTTCAGGAATTACATATGAAAGGGTTCCGGTTTACAGTTTTAGTACTCACATATGAAAAGGTTTCTGGTTTGATCTTGTTTTAAGTAAAAATAGTGACTTCTGGAGAGTTTCCCCAAGGCCTAGGCTGTTGTTTTCAGGAAGGAGATTCAGGAGGCGCCAGCTGGCCTGCTGTCTCTTCTATTGAGATGCACAGTGGATGACAGAGGGGGAGGGAATCCCAAATGCCTGGGTCTCCCTCCTCGTCAGCAAGCTGATTCTGCTTATTGCTCCTGCCACTAAGTGGCCCATCCCACCCTTCTTCCAGGCCAACCCAGGTCCCCTCTTCCAAGAAGCCCACAGGAGCTCTTTTCTGAGAGGATCTTCAGCATTGGGCTTGCCTGGTCTGTAGGACATTACAGGAGGGGTTTGGGAGAAGAAAGAGGGGTGAGTCCTGTTGTCCTCTTCCATGCCCTGACCCAGCAGCATGGCTTGGGGAGGCGCTGTGGCCCCTAAGCTTCACTTCCACCAGGAAACCTTCCCTGACTTACCCTCTGCATCCCCATCCCCAGCCCACCTCAGTACTTAGTACAAGCCCAGGAAGATAGAGCTGACCCTCTGCAGTCTGCTCGTGAGTTGCTTTTCTGGGCACACTTAGGCGTCCTACCTCTCCCATCAGACTACATTACCCAGTCAGATGTGATGCCCTGGGATGTGCCCCCCATCCATCAGTGTCCCTCTCAGACTGGCTGGCACTTAGAGAGCAGGCTGTCTCCTCTTCAGTCTATCCCCTTAGATTGAGCCCCTCCCCCTTGCCTCTGGGGCCCATGAAAGACGTGGAGAAACCCCCTCCACCCAGTCTCCTTAGCCACAGCCTCCCTCCCTACTTCTCAGGAAACCACAGGAGAAAGAACAGAACAGGGTTTTAGAGAAGTGGCCCTGAGGCCCTGAAACTGCCAGCGAGGTAGCTGTAGCCAGGGGGCCCAGGGAGCCGCCCAACTTTGGGGGGGGGTGAAGGTGGAGGGGGAGCGGTACCACGGATCCCCATATGGGCTGCTGGGACATGTAAGAGCTCAAGTCCTCCTTCTCCAGGATATATTTCAGAGACAATGAGGCTGAATTAGGTACTTGCAGTACAAAAAAAGAAAAAAAAAGCAAACTTTACTTACAAAAAACCCCAGATCTGGAGCAACCCTAGAGCTGATATTATATAGGGTATGGAAAGCATGGCATTCAGCAATTGGCTGATTTTCAAAAGCTGAACTGTGTGCAGATTGGCTGACTTTCAGGGTTGGCGGTTAGGGATTGGTGGACCTTCAGAAGCAAATCGCTGGAGTAAGACCCTTGCTGATTGGCTGGCTCTCAGAGGCATGGTCCCTAGAATGAAGCTGTTGCTGATTGGCTGGCTCTCAGGGGAGGGAAGTAACATGATGAATGACTGATTGGACCAGGTTGAAAATAAGTCTGTATGTGTTCCTGACTTCAGACTGGTTTCCAAAACAGTTTTTTTCCCCCCTTTCTTACTTTTTTTTTTTTTTTGAGACGG
>NW_016108072.1:400413-402622 GCF_001604975.1 Cebus imitator | reverse complement strand
CAAGTCTCCTGCCTCAGCCTCCCAAGTAGCTGGGACTACAGGCATGCGCCACCATGCCCAGCTAAGTTTTGTATTTTTAGTAGATGGGGTTTCACCATGTTGACCAGGATGGTCTCGATCTCTTGACCTCATGATCCACCCACCTCAGCCTCCCAAAGTGCTGGGATTATAGGCGTGAGCCACCATGCCTGGCCTAGCCTGTCTTTTTTTAAGCAAAAAGTTGCTTTTTATATTGTGGTTGGTAAACAAACATACAAAGATGAAGTGAGAAGTCTATGTTGGTTTCCTCAATTTAAAAAAAAAGTGGCTGCTCTGGGAACCTGTGACCATCTAATGGGTTCACCTTGCCCACTGCCCAGACAAAGCTGATTTATCAAGACAGGGGAATTGCCATGGAGAAAGAGTAATTCATGCAGAGCCAGCTGTGGGGCAGATAATTTGGTGGGCAGGGGGGAGTGCTGATTGGTTGGATTGGAGATGGAATCATAGGGGGTCAAACTGAGTTTTTCTTGTTGTCTTCTGTTCCTGGGAGGAATGGCAGAACTGGCTGAGCTAGTTACCAGTCTTCGTGGTGTCAGCTGATCCATCCAGTGCAGGGTCTGAAAAATATCTCAAACACTGATCTTCGGTTATAGTGATGTTATTTTTAGGAGGAATTTGGGGAGGTTCAGACTCTTGGAACCAGAGTCTGCATGACCTCTAAACCATAATTTTTTTTTTTTGAAATAGAAGTGTTGCTCTGTTGCCCAGGCTGGAGTGCAGTCTCACTGCAGCTTCTGCTTCCTGGATTCAAGCAATTCTCTTGCCTCAGCCTCCCGAGTAACTGGGATTACAGATGTGTACCACCATTCTCAGCTAATTTTTGTATTTTTAGTAGAGATGAGTTTTCACAGTGCTGGCCAAGCTGGTCTCGAACTCCTGACCTCAGGCAATCCCCCAGCAGTCAGCCTCCCAAAGTTCTGGGATTACAGAGGTGAGCCACCTCGCCCTGCTTTAAACAGTAATTTTTTTTTTTAAGAGACGGGGTCTCACTATGTTGCCCAGGCTGGAGTTCAGTGGCTATTCACAGGCACGATCCCACTACTAATCAGCACAGGAGTTTTGACCTGCTCCGTTTCCAACCTGGGCCAGTTCACCCCTCCTTAGGCAACCTGGTGGTCCCCCGCTCCTGCAAGTTCACCATTTTGATGCCGAACTTAGTACAGACACCCGATCCGCCATAGCGCACTACAGCCCAGAACTCCTGGGCTCAAGCGATCCTCCCACCTCAGCCTCCCTAGTAGCTGAGACTACAGGCACCTGCCACCGTGCCCGGCTAAACCGTAATTTCTAATCTTGCAACTAATTTGTTAGTCCTGTAAAGGCAGACTGGTCCCAGGCAAGAAGGTGGTCTTTTTGGGAAAGGGCTGTTATCAATTTTGTTTCAGAGTCCAGCCAAGAACTGAATTCCTGCCCAAAGTTAGTTCAGCCTACGCCCAGGAATGAACCAGGACAGCTTGAAGATTAGAAGCAAGATGGAGTTGATTAGGTCTGATCTCTTTCACCATCATAATTTCCTCAGTTACTATTTTTGCAAAGGCAGTTTCAGTCTCTCCCTTTGGGTTTCATAGTACCTTATTATTATTTTTTCTTTTTGTCTTTTTTATTTTTCTTATAGCATTTTATTCTTAAGGTGTGGGCTATGAACATGAGAAAAACCCATCGATCGCTCTTCCTGCTGACAGGGGACATAGTGGGGTACGTGTTGACTCCAAGGTGAGGAGTGGAACTGCTTTGCAGCTGTCTGAGCTGTCTGAGCACACTCTCACAGGGCGGCTGGGATTCCACGGCTTTCATGACAAAGGCGTTAGTATTCTCGTGGTGACCAGTCAATGCGTTCACCTTGCCCACTGCCTAGACAGAGACAATTTGTCAAGACAGGGGAATTGCAATAGAGAGAGTAATTCACACAGAACCAGCTGTGCGGGAGACTGGAGTTTTATTACTCAATTCAGTCTCCCTGAGCGTTCTGGGTTCAGAGGATTTTTGTTTTGTTTTGTTTTGTATTTTTAGAGACGGGGTTTCACCATGTTGGCCAGATTGTTCTCGAACTCCTGACCTCAGGTGATCCACCTGCCTCAGCCTCCTAAAGTGCTAGGATTACAAATGTGAGGCAGCACACCCAGCAGGGTTCAGAGTTGTTGTTTTTTCTTTTTTTTTTTTTGTTTTT
>NW_016108072.1:395490-398033 GCF_001604975.1 Cebus imitator | reverse complement strand
AAAAGAAATTAAAAAAATAAAATTGGCTTTGATGAACTGTGTTCCATAAGGAATCTCAGATAAGACTTTTTTAAAGCCAAGCCCAGTCATGGGTTTGTACCCTCAAATGCCTATATGTTGGGTAAATCCCTCTCCTCTCGTGGTCCCTAGATAACTCGGGGTTCCTGGGACTGTCGGAAGGTGACATTCTTTACTTATCACAAATCAGGAACCCTGTACACAGACTATATAGGCAAGGTAGAAGACCAGCTTTCCCAGGGGGTTTTCACTGGCTCTACAAGTCAAGTTTACTTCCTTAAAGGAAAGCATGTCATTCCAGTCAAAGTTTTGGTAAAATAACCAGTTTCTCCAACTGTGTCCTGTTGCAAAAGAAAACATTCGTATTGCACTTATGCAAATAATGATATTGCCATAAATTAAGAATACTCACAAATAGTTTCCAAAATCTGGCAAAATTAGGTAAAGAGAAACAAATATGCTTCAAATTTTGTTCACAGGAATACACTCAATTGCTAAAAGCTGAAAATAGTTCAGAAGAAAAGTTTTCTTGGCTGTGAAAAACAAAAAGGATCAGCAATGTTCATATATATATATATAGTTAGAGATGGGGTTTCACCATCTTGGCCAGGCTGGTCTTGAGCTTCTGACCTTGTGATCCACCTGCCTTGGCCTCCCAAAGTGCTGGGATTATAGGCATGAGCCATCATGCCTGGCAGATCAGCAATGTTTTAAGGAAGAGTCATCTATTGGTTGAGTCCATTCAGTTAACTCCAGTTCTGCTTGATATTCATGAACATTTCAGCTCTCCCTGAGAGTTCTGAAAGTTTTTTCTTTATTCCAATGTAATAATCTCCATAACGGCTGAGCATGGTAGCTCACACCTGTAATCCCTGCACTTTGGGAGACCAAGGCAGGTGGATCACCTGACATCAGGAGTTTGAGACCAGCCTGACCAACATGATGAAACCCCGTCTCTACTAAAAATGCAAAAAATTAGCCAGACATGGTGGTGGGCGCCTATATCCCCAGCTACGCAGGAGGCTGAGGCAGGAGAATCGCTTCAGCCTGGGAGGCAAAGGTTGCAGTGAGCTGAGATCGCACCATGGCACTCCAGCCTGGGCAACAAGAGCAAAACTCTGTCTCAAAAAAAAAAAAATCTCCACAGTTATCAGAAACTTGCATTCAAGAGCACCTGTCAATGCTTTATAGCTGATTATAAAACCATCTTCTTTTTTTTTTTTTTTTTTTTNTTACAGGCTTGAGCCACCGCGCCCAGCCTAAAACCATCTTCTTAAGAGGACCAAATAAAGACAACAATTGTCTGTGGACGACAAAAGCATTTAGGGAAGCAGCAGCCAAAGATACAGTTGACAAGGAAATTTGTTACCTCTGTGGCACACAATAATTCAACACAACAATTATATATGTATGTGTGTGTGTGTGTATATATATATATATATACACACACACACATTTTTTTTTCTTTTTAGTCACCGATTATATGGCATATATATATTTTTATTTTTAGACAGAGTCTTGCTGTGTCATCAGGCTGGAGTGCAGTGGCACGATCTCGGCTCATTGAAACCTCCACCTCCTGGGTTCAAGTGATTCTCCTGCCTCAGCCTCCCGAGTAGCTAGGACTACAGGCACCTGCCACCAAGTCCAGATAATTTTTGTATTTTTAGTACAGACAGGGTTTTACCATGTTGGCCAGGATGGTCTTGATTTCTTGACCTCATGATCCACTCACCTCAGCCTCCCAAAGTGCTGGGATTACAGGCATGAACCACTGTGCCAAGCCAACAATTATAATTATTACTGATGGTATATACTGTGGCATATCAGAATTATAGGAGTCCTATACAATTTTGCACACATACTAATAAAAAATTTATATATGTATAACCCAAAGAAAGTTAAACACCATTTTATATTTGATGTTTTGTAATCATATTGATACATTAAATAATCTGACCTAATTTTTTTCTCTTTTTAATTTAGAGCTTGATTTTGAAAGTTTTGTTAAATATCAAAGGTTTAAAACACTGGATATTACAAAATAGAATCCTAGGTTACCGTAAGTCATTCATTTAGCCAAAATAATAACTCAAAAAAATTTTTTTTTCTTTTTTTACCATTATTTTCCTCACATTCTATCACAATAACTAAAAAAATTTTTAGCCTGGGCGCTGTGGCTCACACCCATAATCCCAGCACTTTGGAAGGCCAAGGCTGGTGGGTCGCTTGAGGTCAGGAGTTCAAGACCAGCCTGGCCAACAGAGCAAAACCCTGTCTCTACTAAAAGTACAAAAATTAGCTGGGCCTGGTGGCATGTGCCTGCAATCCCAGCTACTAGGGAGACTAAGGCAGGAGAGTCGCTTGAACCCAGGAGGCAGAGGTTGCAGTGAGCCAAGATTGTGCCACTCCAGCCCAGACAACAGAGCAAGATTTCATCTCAAAAATTTTTTTTTATTTTTTATTTTTTATTTTATTTTTATTTTTATTTTTATTTTTTTATTTTATTTTATTTTTTTTTTTTT
>NW_016108072.1:390548-393827 GCF_001604975.1 Cebus imitator | reverse complement strand
TGGGCTCAGGCAATTCTCCTGCCTCAACCTCCTGAGTAGCTGGGATTACAGGCACGTGCCACCATGCCCAGGTAATTTTTTGTATTTTTAGTAGAGACGGGGTTTCACCATGTTGAGCAGGATGGTCTCGATCTCTTGACCTCGTGATCCACCCGCCTCGGCCTCCCAAAGTGCTGGGATTACAGGCGTGAGCCACCGCGCCCAGCTATGTATCCAGTTTTAATTAGTTTGACCGTAAAGTAAGATTCTTATAAACCTTTTATAACCCTTTACAATTTTTTTTTCTTTCTTTACCTTTTATAACCCTTTACAATTTTTTTTTTCTTTCTTTCCTTTTTTTTAAATAGAGACAGGGTTTCACCATGTTGGTCAGGATGGTCTTGATCTCTTGACCTCATGATCCGCCTGCCTTGGCCTCCCAAAGTGTTGGGATTACAGGCATGAGCCACCATGCCTGGCTAAAGTTTTTTTTTTTTTAGAACAGAATAGTGTCATTAAAAAAAACCTCTGTTGTGCTTCTGATGGCAGCAGTGAGCCATCTGAAGTGGCTGCTGCCATTGCGCTGGCTGCAGTAGGGAGGCATGGGCAGTGGTGGCAGGAGCAGCTGTGGGAGCAGCAGTGGCAGTAGTGCGACTCCTGTGGCCCATGTCCCCTGTTCCCTGCATCCCTGAGGCAGTAGACTGCACCACCCCCATTGTCTCATAGCTGCACAGAACCTGCTCCCAGAACCAGAGCCTCCTCCTGGGCCTCAACCTTGCCCCCACGGTGTCCTACCAGCCCACACACACTCGGCCAAAGGCACAGCTGGTACTTATGGGGCCAGCCCCAAGAGTGTTGGGTTTGTATATATGGGGTTGGCTGGGGCCACAGCACCACCTGCACCTTGCCCATGGCTGCTGCAGGGAAAATGCAGAATGGAGCTGGGCAGTCCCTGGAGCCGGCCCCTGGGAGGCCCCTAGAGCCCACCACTCTGGGAGCCACTGCGATGGGACTGGGCTGAGTCAGACCGGGCAAAAAGGGGCTCTAACATGGAGCTGGGCCTGGGCTGGTGCCACACTCCAAGGAGCCAGCGAGAGCCAGGAGCAGGCAGGAGCCTGGCACTACTGGGCATGGTTGCGGCCACCCAAGTCACAGCTGTGGACTTAGGCTTCCCTGTGTTCTTGGGGGCCAGGAGCAGGTAGGACCCCCTCATTTCCAGGAGCAGCTGCAGCTGTGGACTCAGGCATCTCTATACTCCTGGAGTCCCAGGAAGGGGCTCTGAGGTGTCTTGCCCCTGTAGGCTCAGAGGTGTCTTCTCTCACTGCCTGGCCTCTCTCCACTCCTGGAACCTGCTCCAATCTCAGAGCGATGTTGGGGCCACGCCTGGGCACTGTCACAGTCTGCTTAGCTGTGTACACACTTGGGGCAGTGCTGACTTGCCAGCCCCCTGCCACCTCAGTCCCCTCCTGACTTTGGGCACTGACAAGCACCAGAGGGAAGATGAGGGGGCACTGAGGGCAGCTTGGCACTGGCCTCTGGATACCCCTTGGCATGAACAGCCTGGGCATCAGGAACAGAGGCAGGGGACAGGCTCCTCAGCAGAAACAGAAAGTTCTCCAGTGAAGCCCCACCTTCAAGCTGGGGAGGACCTGAAGCTGGGGGCCAGGCTGCTGGTCTCACAAACCAGAGTGGGAACTTGTGATGCTTTTTCTGGGGTTGCACATGGCTGCCCATGGACCAGTCGCCTACACGTGCTTCCTCCTCTCTAAGACCTATAAAAGCCCTGGATTCAGCCAGACTTGAGAAGACGATGGGACAACCAGCTGCAGAGAGGAGCTACCTTCTCTGCTGAGAGCTGAAGAGACAACGGGGTGACCAGCTGCAGAAAGGACCCACCGTCCCTCCTGAGAGCTGAACACTCAGTAGCTGCAGGGAGGAGCCACCCACTTCAGGTCTCGTCTGAGCTGTTCTGTCACTCAATAAAGCTCCTATTGTTCTTGCTCACCCTCCACTTGTCTGCGTACCTCCTTCTTCCTGGATGCAGGACAAGAACTTGGGACCGGCCAAACAGCAGTGCTAAAAGAGCTGTAGCACAAACAGGGCTCAACATGGCCCTTGCTCATCATGTTGTACATGACAAGAAGGAGAGAAGAGAGGAGGAGAGAAGAGCGGCAGCTCTTCAGGCAGCCTAGACCTAGGAGCTCCCCAAGCCAGGGCTGTGACACCCTCTTTGGGGTTTTGTGGTTCCTGGCATCTCCAAGCTTCCAGGCACCACCACATTCTCCAGTGTCAGCTGTGGAAGCCTCTTATGGCATACCTGGGCCAGCTGCAGCCTTGCAGGGAGCCATTGCCCGTGCCAGCACCTGGAGCTTCCTACTCTGCCTCAGCCAGGGTGCCTGCTTGTGCACAGTGGCTGAACCCCATGCTCACTCACCCACCCCTCGCTACTCTATGCCTGACTCACCCTTGGCAGGTGTGGGATCCAGGCCAGTAGCCTGAGCCCAGGGCAGCCTGCCAGAGCGAGTGGGCAAAATGAGCCCAGCAGGCCAGAGCAAAACTCAGGCAAAGGTGCAACTGGCCACAGAGGTTTCCAGCTGGCAAAGTGACATCCCAAGGATCCTGTAACATTTTGGGGGCTCATCCAGGATCTGTGGAAGGGTGAATAAAAGTGGATCTCTTCTTTATTTCTTTTTTGTGTGTGTTAGATGGAGTCTCACTCTGTCACCCAGGCTGGAGTGCAGTGGCATGATCTTGGCTCACTGCAGCCTCCATCTCCCAGGTTCAAGTGATTCTCCTGACTCAGCCTCCCAAGTAGGTGGGATTACAGACATGCACCACCACACCTAGCTAATTTTTGTAGAGATGGGGTTTCGCCGTGTTGGCCAGGCTAATCTCAAACTCCAGACCTCAAGTGATTTGCCTGCCTTAGCCTCCCAAAGTGCTGGAATTACAGGCATGAGTAGCCGTGCCTGGCTGGATCTGCTCTTTCTATCCTTTTTTCAGACTCCACAATAGCCAAAATGAAAGAAAAAATACAAGGCCTCTGTCAGCCAATTAAAAGTAAGAGCATGGCTGCCAGACTTAAGAAATGGAGAGGCCGGGCACAGGGGCTCACGCCTGTAATCCCAGCACTTTGAGAGGCAAAGGCAGGCGGATCATGAGGTCAGGAGTTCAAGATCAGCCTGACCAATATGGTGAAACCACATCTCTACTAAAAATACAAAAATTATACTCCAAGAATGTTAAGTAAGATAAAAGAAAAAAGAAAGAGATATATATATATATATATATATATATATA
>NW_016108072.1:387626-390010 GCF_001604975.1 Cebus imitator | reverse complement strand
AAAGTGTGCCTTAGTATTCGTAAGTAAATTTGTAGCAACAGTATGCCTGTCATTTCCTTGGTTGCCAACATAGCGACAAGCTACGAGATGAGGAGTTACAGTTTAAGGGTCACGTAGTTGCAGCCTCTGGCTCCAAACGGAACCTCCCCAAATTGCTCCTGGGGATAACATCACTGTTGTAAAACCCAGATGAGGGCTTGAGACGTTTTGCAGACCCTGCACTGGATGGATCGGCTGGCACCACCCAGACCGGTAATCTGGCTCAGCCAGTTCTGCCATCCCACCCAGAATGCCCCCAGCTTTAAACCGTAACTTCTAATCTTGCAGCTAATTTGTTAGTTCTGCAAAGGCAGACTGGTCCTCAGGGAAGAAGGGAGTCTTTACAGGAAAGATCTACTATCAATTTTGTTTCAGAGTCAAACCATAAACTGAATTCCTTCCCAAAGTTAGTTCAGCCTATGCCCAGCAATGAACCAGGACAGCTTAAAGGTTAGAAGCAAGATGGAGTCAGTTAGGTCTGATCTTTTACTGTCATAATTTCCTCAGTTATAATTTTTGTAAAGGGGGTTTTGAACCCCTCTCCTTTCCCCCGATCTTGGCCCTATGAGGCCCACTCTCTAGACATTGTATGTCCCTGGAGAAGGCACAAGTGACACCCAGCCAGCCTTGATGACAGCTGGCAAGTTCCAGGTGTTGGGGGTGGGTGCCCAGGAGACAACGGCTGGAAGGGAAGGCTCTGGCAGAGTCCAGCTGGGGTCCCTTCCCCCTCCAGCTCTCTGTCCCTGCAGGAGAAGACACAGCTCAGGCTAAGAGCAGCTGAGGGGGCAGCTTTGAAAGCCAGCAGGGAGATAACAGAAGACAGAGAAACCAAAGTCTCCCTGATAACCCGCCAGGAAGCCAACACAAAACAAAACATAGCTAAGAAGTGGGACTGCCTCTCTCAAGGTCAAACTGGTTTAAAAGAGAGTCCTGGTGTGGACGTTGGGCTTAAAGACTGCGCAGCTGATAAAGCGATCCCTTTGATGGGGAGCTATAGAGGTAGATGAGGCTCCACCAGCATGGTTTGGGGACCTGCAAAGGAATTGTGCTCCCAGCTGGACAGCAGTTAGGTAGCTGGATCCCTACAGCCCCTGTGTTTTGGCCTCATCCCCTAGGGTCAAGGCCAGGTCTTCCTATTTCAGGCTACCCAGTTATAGCTTAAAGTTGTTTTAGTTTTGATGTTTATTTATTTATTTATTTGGAGACAAAGTCTCCCTCTGTCGCCCAGGCTGGAGTGCAGTGGCACGATCTCAGCTCACCACAACCTCTGCCTCCCAGGTTCAAGCAATTCTCCTGAATCAGCCTCCCGAGTAGCTGGGACTACAGGTACGCACCACCATGCATGGCTAATATTTTTGTATTTTTAGTAGAGACAGGGTTTTGCTGTGTTGCCCAGGCTGGTCTCGAACTGTTGAGCTCAGGCAATCCACCTGCCTTGGCCTCCCAAAGTGCTAGGATCACAGGTGTGAGCCACTGTGCCCAGTCATCTTTTTTTTTTTTGTGGTGGTGGGGGGTTGGGGAATGGTGATGTTGATTTTAAACAAAGCTAAGGAGACTATGTTTCTACAAAATGCTCAATCAAGTGTCTTTGAACCAAGGACAGGGCCTTTGAGGCCGTAAGGTATAATGGAGAGTTCCTGGCCTTGGCTTCACCCAGTCCAAGAACCCTGGGCAGGTGGCTGGATTTCTACAAGCCTTGGTGCTCTCATTGGGGCAATGAAGATGAGCCCAGTGGAGCAGGACTGGGTGAGGATCAAGAGATGATGGATAGTGCTGGATGCAGCGACTCATGTCTGTAGTCCCAGCTACTTGGGAGGTTGAGGTGGGACAATCACCTGAGGTCAGGAGTTTGAGGCTGCAGTGAGTTGTGATTGCGCCCGTGAATAGTCACTGCACTCCAGCCTGGGCAACCAAAGGAGATCCTATCTCTCAAGCAAACAAACAAGAGGTGAAGGCCAGGCGCATTGGCTCACACCTGTAATCCCAGCACTTTGGGAGGCTGAGGCAGGTGGATCACCAGGTCAGGAGTTCAAGACCAGAGATGGTGAAAACTTGTCGCTACTGAAAAATACAAAAATTAGCTGGGCATGGTGGCTCGTGCCTGTAATCCCTGCTACTTGGGAGACTGAGGTAGGAGAATTGCTTGAACCGGGACCCGGGAGGCGGAGGTTACAGTGAGCCTGGATCGAGCCACTGCACTCCAGCCTGGGCTACAGAGCGAGAATCCATCTCAAAAAAAATTTAAAAAGGCCGGGCATGGTGGCTCACGCCTGTAATCCAAGCACTTTGGAGGCCAAGGCGGGTGGATCACCTGAGGTAGGGAGTTCAAGACCAGCCTGACCAAC
>NW_016108072.1:381670-387592 GCF_001604975.1 Cebus imitator | reverse complement strand
AAAAAAAAAAAAAAGAAAGAAAGAAAGAAAGAAAGAAAGAAAGAAAAATAAAACAAATAAAAAAATAAAAGAGATGAAAGATATGAAGTGCTCAGCTAGTACTGCCCTTAGCTGTGGCATGGGGCTCTGTCTAACCCATATGCTTTAGACAGCCTCACTCTGGTCCTCTTCTGCCTGCTTCTTGGCCCACTGGGACTAAGGGTTCAACCCACGTGGAGCCCATGACCTTCTTCTAGACCACTCCCTGGGTCCTCTGCCCACGAGACCCCAAGTGCACTTTCAGATCTGAGCTGGCCTCCGCCCCACGTTGCCTCCCAGGGGCAGCAGGATACGCACTTCTAGGCCCAAAGGATGGCCAAGGGGGGCTGTCTGTGCAGAGGGACATGAGGGGAGCATAGAGAGTTTGGGCAGGTGTTCAGCAGCTCCCACACACCAACCCAAGGCTGTGCCTGGGGCAGGATGATGGAGCCTGTGATCAAACATCTTCCAGTTCCCGTTATGTAACAAAACACCCCAAGACTTAGTGGCATGAAACACAACCACCATTACATTATTACGCCTCAGGGACTGAGGCACACCAGGGATGCCTTGCCTAACCCTCTTTCCCTGTGGCTCCTTCCCGGAGGGGAATCCGCGGGTGGGAGAGAGGCAGATTGGAGCCACGCGGCCAGACGGTTCGGCAGCAGGCATTTTCGGCATCCGTGGCGATGCTGGGAACGCCAGCCTGGAAGGAGGGAAAGGTGCCTTCAGCATAACAAGACCCTTCACAGGGAAGGGGGCAAGGTCATGAGAATGGAGAAAAGTGACGGCTTCAGGCCAGAGGACACATCCGCCTCTGGGACCTTTGGAAGGAAAAAGTCCTCCCAGATGGAAGGAGAGTTTGCCCTGGGGTACTTAAAAGGAGAAAAGGCAAAGCAGCCGCTGGTAGAGAAGCCTCTGTGTGGGAGGGAGAGCGCGTCATTGTCTCCAACCTCAGGCCAGACTCATCCCACCAGGGGAATCCCAGACACCAGGCCTCCCAGGGGCGGGACAGGGACTTAGTTTCTGCAGGATTGACAACCAGTCCTGGCACCGGGGAGTTGCAGAGATGGCAACCCAAGAAGGCTAGAGAGAGAGCTGGGCAGGGGTGGGGAGTGGGGAGAAGAAGTGGGTCAAGGAAGGAGGGCGTGTCCTTGTAGGCGTCCCCGAAAGTCCTGACTATGAGAGACAGGCCCCTTCTCTGAGAGGAGTTAGTTCTCCAAAGGCATAGCCTAATCCGCCATCCCCGTCCCAGCGTGCAGTTTGCTTCTGCTCCCAGGCTCTGGGCAGCTTTGGGTTGGAAAGGGTTCCTTTCAGTGGGCTGTGCTGCCTAGAGGCAGCCAGGACCAGGTCTGGGAGGGTTTGGTAGGTGGCCAGGTAAGTGAAGAGGGACCACTTTGCTCGCCGAGCTGAAGAGCAATGGACTGCATGGGGACACCAGATTTAGCAAACAATACAGGACTCCATTTTGAATTTCAGATAAACATTGAATTTTTATTTTTATTTTATTATTTTTTGTGTGTGACATAGTCTCTCCCTGTCACCCAGGCTGGAATGCAATGGCACGATCACTGCTCACTGCAGCCTCCGCCTCCCGGGTTCAAGCGATTCTCCTGCCTCAGCCTCCCGAGTAGCTGGGATTACAGGTGCGCTACCATGACTAGCTAATGTTTTTGTATCTTTAGTAGAGACAGGGGTTTCACCATGTTAGTCAGGCTGGTCTCAAACTCCTGACTGACCTCGTGAATTCGCCCCCCTCTGCCTCCTAAAATTCTGGGATTACAGGCATGCTCCACAGCTTCTGGCCTTTCTTTTTTTTTTTTTTTTTTTGAGATGGAGCCTCACTCTGTTGCCCAGGCTGGAGTGCAATGACAGATCTCAGCTCACTGCAACCTCTGCCTCCTGTGTTCTAGCGATTCTCCTGCTTCAGCCTCCCGAATATCTGGGATTACAGGGGTCCGCCGCTATGCCCGGCTAATTTTTGTATTTTTAGTAGAGACGGGGTTTTACCATGTTGATTAGGCTGGTCTTGAACTCCTGACCACGTGATTCACCTGCCTCAGCCTCCCAAAGTGCTGGGATTACAGGTGTAAGTCACCACGCCCAGCCTAGCACTGAATTTTTTTTTAGAATGAGGAGGTCCCATGCAATATTTGGGTATGCTTATACTAAAAGAATAGTTGTTATTTTAAATATAATTTTAACTAAGCTTTCTATATTTTATCTGGCAGCACTAGGCCTGCCCCACTAGTCGTAGTGGGGCAGGCCCTGTCGCCCCTCACAAGAACCATCCCCAGACACCTTTGGCCTAAAGCATAGAGAGAGACAGTACCTTGGCAACAGAAGGGAGTGGCCTTTTTTGGTGCATTCCAGAATTCCTAGAAGACCTCCCCTCTCCCCAGCACCTGCCGCCACTGCTCCCGCACACATTTTTAGGTCTGTCACCAGAGATCATATGGCAGACTAAGCCCTGGGAGGATGTCTGGTGAGTTGCCATGTGTCCTACCCCACGTGTGTATCTGCAGCCCTTCATTAATCATGGTCACAATGGCTTTTACTTGGAGGAGTTAGGGAGATTGATTGGAGGGCTTGGACTTAAAGAAGGCTTGGGAGAGGCCGGGCGCGGTGGCTCACACCTGTAATCCCAGCACTTTGGTAGGCCAAGGCGGGCAGATCACGAGGTCAGGAGATCGAGACCATCCTGGCTGACAAGGTGAAACCCCATTTCTACTAAAAATACAAAAAATCAGCCAGGGTGGTGGTACGCGCCTGTGGTCTCAGCTACTCGGGAGGCTGAGGCAGGAGAATTGCTTGAACCTGTGAGATGGAGGTTGCAGTGAGGCAGAGGTTGCAGTGAGCCAAGATTGCACCACTGCACTCCAGCCTGGGCAGCAGAGTGAGACTTCTTCTCAAAAAAAAAAGAATGCTTGGGAGAAAATAGAGATGGCTGCAGGGACAGAAATGCATGCAAATGTGTCTGAGAATCCCAGTAGCTTTTGTAACTTAGCCAGTCACTTAATAAGGCTTTGGATCTTAGGCCAAGGCATCTGTACTTACACTCAGCAGTGGGGAGCCATGGGAGGGGTGCTTTAAAATTGTTTATTTGGATGTGGTGGTTCACACCTGTAATCTCAACACTTTAGGTGGCCAAGGTGGGAGGATCACTTGAGCCCAGGAGTTTGAGACCACCCTGGGCAACATGGTGAAACCCCATCTCTACAAAAAACACAAAAATCAGCTGGGCATGGGTGGTGTGCACCTGTAGTCCCAGCTACTTGGGAGGCTGAGGCAGGAGGATTGATTGAGCCCAGAAGGTCGAGGATACAGTGAGTTATGATTATGCCAGTGCACTCCAGTCTGGGTAACAGAGCAAGGTCCTGTCTCAAAAAAATTATTTGTTGGTTAAAGTAAACAAGCAATACAATACAGAAGAGGAGTGTTGTGTAAGTATGGCCTATGGACCCTCGAGGTCCCCAAGATGCTTAGAGATCTGCAAGGTCAAAACTATGTTTATGATAATACTAAGACATTTTTTTTCTTTTATTTATTCATTTATTTATTTTTTAAAGACGGGGTTTCACCATGTTGGTCAGGCTAGTCTTGAACTCCCAACCTCAGGTGATCCTCCTGCCTTGGCCTCCAAAGTGCTTGGATTACAGGCGTGAGCCACCACGCCTGGCCTAATACTAATACAATTTTTTTTTTTTTTTTTTTTTTTTTTTTTTTTTTTTTTTTTTTTTTTTTTTTTTTTTTTGAGATGGAGTCTCGCTCTGTAGCCAGGCTGGAGTGTAGTGGCACAGTCTCATATCACTCAACCTCCGCCTCCTGGGTTCAAGTGATTCTCCTGCCTCAGCCTCCAGAGTAGCTGGGACTACAGACGCATGCCACCATACCCAGCTAATTTTTGTATTTTTAGTAGAGACAGGGTTTCTCCATATCGGTCAGGCTGGACTCGAGCTCCTGACCTCAGGTGATCTGCCCACTTCGGCCTCCCAAAGTTCTAGGAGTCCAGGCATGAGCCACCATACCCAGCCTCTATGCCCTTTTCATTCAAATGCTGTGTTATTATGACTGAGACTGCTCGAAAGCAATGGCAAGTGGATCTGCCATTGCTTTGGTACAAGTGCCCGAGAGGATCAAAATATGCCACTCCAAAATAAGCCACTTTGGCAGAAGGACTATTTTGAGCGGAATGCAACTGGGAATCAACAGTTGCAGGAAGAGTTCTCTGCTTTCCTCTTAGCTGCAAAAAACAAGGCGTAAATTTCCCTTTGTGAACACCAAGATGAGTTTGCATAAACAGACCTTACTAAAATAACCTTTATCATCAATTCCCCATATATTTCCTAGCTACTTCCCCACAATTTGTCACCCTTGATCTTGATGCCCAAACCCTTTTTTCTTTGTTAAAATGGTATGTAAGTCCCCATGTCTAATTACTTCTTCGAGTTTCATTTCTTTTCTGTGAACTCCCATGCATGTAAAAACTCATAAAAGTTGTATGCCTTTTCTCCTGTTATTCTGTCCTTTGTCAGTTGAATTCACAGACCTCTAATCAATGAACCTAAGAAAGCAGAGGAAAAGTTTTTCCTCCCTGACACTGCAGCCTTGACCTCCCGTGCTCAAACGATCCTCCCACCTCAGCCTCCCAAGAAGCTGGAACTACAGGCTCATACCGCCATGCCCAACTAATTTTTTATTGTTTTTGTAGAGACGGCGCTTCAGTATGTTCCCCAGGCTAGCATTGTATTCTTCATTGCCGTGTATTTGCAATTTAAAAACATTTAGTTTATGAATGACCTTGATGGAACAGTAAAAAATATTTGTATTTACTGTCAATCTATGAGTAGTATATATCTTTTATATTTTTAATATTTTGTGTTATGAAAGGGGAGCATGTAGAAAGCACTTCTGCTGCTTACCAAAGGATGATGGGTTTCTTAAAGGATGAATGCTTGTGTGATTGAGTTGTCAGTCAAACTAGCTGCTTTTTTCACAGAACACCATTTTTACTTGAAAGACTGGCAAACTGTGATTATTCCAATTGGTATTTAGCAGACGTTTCTCAATAATAAATAAAGTGAAACTGTCACTCCATAAAAGCAGGTGGCACCATTTGTTGCCAATGATAAAATTTGAGCTTTCAAGCAAAAGTTAGAATTTTGGAAAATGTGAATCCACCATTGTGAGCTTGACAAGCTTCCTGGTACTTAAACACTTTTTTTTTTCTTTTTTTTTTTGTGTGTGAGATGGAGTCTTGCTCTGTCACCCAGGCTGGAGTACAACAGCATAAACTCAGCTCACTACAACCTCTGCCTCCCGGTTCAAGTGATTCTCCTGCCTCAACCTCCCAAGTAACTGGGATTACAGGCATGCACCACCATGCATGGCTAATTTTTGCATTTTTAGTGGAGACGGGGTTTCACCATGTTGGCCAGGCTGATCTCGAACTCCTGACCTCAGCTGATCTACCCACCTCAACCTCCAAAAGTGCTGGGATTCCAGGCATGAGCCACTGTGCCCAGCCTTACTTAAACACTTTTCTCATGAGATTAGTAGTGTTATTAACAAAGGTAATTTTTAAATATTGTCCAAGGAAATGTGTCAAGAGTTGGATGATCTGCATAGCTCTATCAGTACTTTCCAAATGACAAATGCATAATGTTACAAAATTACACTCACATAAAAGATTCATTTAGGGCCAGGCGCGGTGGCTCACGCCTGTAATCCTAGCACTTTGGGAGGCCGAGGCGGGTGGATCACGAGGTCAAGAGATCGAGACCATCCTGGTCAACATGGTGAAACCCCGTTATTTATTTATTTTTTTTGAGACGGAGTTTCACTCATGTTACCCAGGCTGGAGTGCAATGGAGCGATCTCGGCTCACCGCAACCTCCGCCTCCT
>NW_016108072.1:370703-380805 GCF_001604975.1 Cebus imitator | reverse complement strand
CCAGGCTGAAGTTCATTGGCGAAATCTCAGTTCACTGCAACCTCCACCTCCCAGGTTCAAGCGATTGTCCTGCCTCAGCCTCCCAAGTAGCTGGGACTACAGGTGCTCGCCACCATGCTCGGCTAATTTTTGTGTTTTTAGTAGAGGCGGGGTTTTGCCATGTTGGCCAGTCTAGTCTCAAACTCCTTGCCTCAGGTAATACGCCTGCCTCAGCCTCCCAAAGTGCTGGGATTACAGGCATGAGCCACGGTACCCAGCCAGAATGAAGATTTTTAAATTAAGTCAATAATAAAGAGATTTGCAAAAATGCAAAACAAAGTCATTTTTCTCACTAAATGTTTTTGTTTTGGAAAGAAGAGTTACTTTTTTTATTATTTTTTATTTTTATTTATTTATTTTATTTTTTATTTTTATTTTTATTTTTTTGAGACGGAGTTTCACTCATGTTACCCAGGTTGGAGTGCAATGGCGCATTCTCAGCTCACCGCAACCTCCGCCTCCCGGGTTCAAGCAATTCTCCTACCTCAGCCTCCTGAGTAGCGGGGACTACAGGCATGGGCCACCATGCCCAGCTAATTTTTGTATTTTTAGTAAAGACGGGGTTTCACCTTGTTGACCAGGATGGTCTCAATCTCTTGACCGCGTGATCCATCCGCCTCGGCCCCCCAAAGTGCTGGGATTATAGGCGTGAGCCACCGCGCCCAGTCTTTTTTCTTTCTTTCTTTCTTTTTTTTTTTTAAGACGGGGTTTCACCATGTTGGTCAGGCTGGTCTTGAACTCCCGACCTCAGGTGATCTGCCTGCCTTGGCCTCCAAAATGCTTGGATTACAGGCGTGAGCCACCACGCCTGGGCCTGCTTTGCTTTTTATACACTGAGATTGTGTCACAGATCAAATATTGAATTAAGAAAACTCCAAACTATGGTGCAGTAAAATAAAAGCAGAGATCAAGCTGTAACAGGAGGTCTATAGCAAAGCCAACTGAGAGCGCTTTATAACTGCAGAACGCTGCAATGTGGTTGCAAAGCAGGAAGAACTGCTTTGGTCCCATATCACTTCCCAGCACAGAGTCTGTGTGAGGGTCTGGTAGCAAGAACTCTGGGAAGAAATGCAACCTCTGCTCACAAGACTGGGGAGAGTCTTTGCAGATGGGAGCTTGCAGGACAGGAAAGTCTTGCAGGGCAGAGATAACCAGAATGCCTCAGGCTCTGCCTATGTTCTCAGCATATGGAGTAATTCTGATTGCTCTGTGTCCGCAATGCCTGGAAGATAAAAACCCCTTGATGCATTGTGTGTGGTCAGACCTAAGCCGCCTTATCCATTATGCCTCTTTGCAAATGTACCTGATAGACAATGGGTGGTAAAAACTCAGTGTCCTTAGTTAGCATTTCTTAGAAGAACCACATTTGCTATTGAATGCCGCAGACACTTGCTCCTCCCCCGGCCATCTTCCATCTCACCTCCCCTCCCAACAGCCCACAAGATTAACAAGATAATGCACCTAATAAAAGCGTCTGGAGCCCGGCGCTAAGGGCCAGGTCCGAGAGACAGTGTGTTGGACCCCTGGACCCATACTGTGAACTTCTACTCCTGTCTCTGTCTGACTTCTTTTCTCACTCCCTTGTCACCGCCGGGACTCAGGGCACCCTTGTACAGGGTTGGGTTGGTTCCCAACACATATCAGTACACATACAGCTGCTGCCATAGTTTTCCTGGCTGCATTGTGTGTCTATTGAATGAACGAAATGTAATCTATTCATCCATCCTGCCGTTGCTGTACATTTAGGTTGTTTATAATTTATTTTTAATTTTTTTTTTCGTTTTATTCTTTTTTCTTTTTAACCAGCTGTCAAGAACAATGTTTATAATTTTTTAACAAATTCAAACAATGATGCAATGAATATCCTTGGAAAAGTTTTAAGCAGGTAAGTGATATGATCAGATTTGCTTGTTTAAAATGTCACCCCGAATATGTAAGCTGCTGAAATCTGAACAAGATCTATGGATTGCATCAATATCAATTTCCTCCAGGTACAGTGGCTCATGCCTGTAATCCGAACACTTTGGAGGCGGGTGGATCACTGGAGGTCAGGAGTTAGAGACCATCCAGCCTGATCAACATGGTGAAACCCTGTCTTTACTAAAAATGTAAAAATTAGCCTGTAATATAGCTACTTGGGAGACTGAGGCAGGAGAATTGCTTGAACCTGGGAGGTGAAGGTTGCAGTGAGCCGAGATCGTGCCATTGCACTCCAGCCTGGGCAATAAGAGTGAAACTTTGTCTTAAAAAAAAAAAAAGGCCCGGGTGCGGTGGCTCATACTTGTAATCCCAAGGCTGGTGGATCACCTGAGGTCAGGAGTTTGAGACCAGCCTGGCCAACATGGTGAAACCCCGTCTATACTAAAAATACAAACATTAGCTGGGTGTGGTGGTGCATGCCTGTAATCCCAGCTACTTGGGAGGCTGAGGCATGAGAATATTGCCTGAACCTTGGAGGTGGAGGTTGCAGTGAGCAGAGATCATGCCACTGTATTCCAGCCTTGGCAATACAGCAAGACTCTGTCTCAAAAAAATGTATAGATAGATAGATATTATCCTATGATAATGAATCGCTGGCCTTTGCAGGATAGAAGGGACCCAAAATAGTTAACTTACCCCCAAGAAGGCAATTGGCATCCTTAAGGATTGGTGCTCTATGGGAATTCCATGTTCCTCTCTGTTGCTGGCAGGCTGGACGCGCATTAGCACCAGCAGCTCACTCAGCCTTGGTTAGTGGGAGCCTATGCTGTTGGGCCCACACATAGCCTCCATCTCTCCAACTGTGGTCAATTACTTTATGTGTCCTTTGTGCTAGCACGAGGGTGATCAAGGACTGAAGCTGGCTGATGTAGATGGCCAAGTCACCTTGGCGGTTTAATGCCTTTTCTGAATTTGGGGGGTCATTTGTTATGCAGTTACACAGTAGCAATAACAGACTAATACGGAAGCATTAAAAAAAGTTTTATTATGAAAAATCTTAGATATATACAAAAGTAGAGGGTGTAATACAGTGAACCTCTGGGTACCTGTCTGTCACATGGTCAATCTTGTTTCACCTGTTTGCTCCCCGACTCCTCCCCAACTCCCAGATTATTTTGAAGCCAACTCAAGACATCTGTAAATTTTTTTTTTTTTTTTGAACAGATTCTCACTCTGTTATCCAGGCTGGAGTACAGTGGCGGTGTGATCTCGGCTCACTGCAACCTCTGCCCTAGGGTTCAAATTATTCTTCTGCCTCATCCTTCTGAGTACCTTGGACTACAGGCATGCACCACCACACCCAGCTAATTTTTGTATTTTTCATAGAGACGGGATTTCACCATATTGGCCAGGCTGACCTCATGATCCACCTGTCTCCGCCTCCCAAAGTGCTGGGATTACGGGCATGAGCCACCACACCCAGCCGGAAATTGAATTGTTTGTCCTTGCAGTTTCCCACAGTCTGAACTGGGTTGATTGCATCCCCATGGTCCCATTTAACACATCTTCTGTCTTCCGTAATTAGTTATGGAGGCTTGCATAAATTCAGGTCCACCTATTTTTTTCAAGACTACCTTCTAGATGGTGATACATGCTTCCATCAGGAAGCACTTAACTTCTGATTGTATCCCATTTTGCAACATCTGCTGCCATGGATGCATGGAGTTGCAAAATTGTGACATTGTAGGCCCGGGGCGGTGGCTCACGCCTGTAATCCAAGTGCTTTGGAGGCCAAGATGGGCGGATCACCTGAGGTCGGGAGTTCAAGACCAGCCTGACCAACATGGTGAAACCCCATCTTTATTTTTAAAAATATATATATGGCCGGGCGCGGTGGCTCACGCCTGTAATCCCAGCACTTTGGGAGGCAGAGGCGGGTGGACCACTAGGTCGAGAGATCGAGACCATCCTGGTCAACATAGTGAAACCCCATCTCTACTAAAAATACAAAAAAAAAAAATCAGCTGGGCATGGTGGCGCATGCCTGTAATCCCAGCTACTAAGGAGGCTGAGGCAGGAGAATTGCCTGAACCCAGGGGGCGGAGGTTGCGGTGAGCCGAGATCGCGCCATTGCACTCCAGCCTGGGCAACAAGAGCGAAACTCCATCTCAAAAAATAAAAAATAAAAAAAATAAAAATATATATATAAAAAAAGTGATATTGTAACCATATTATTTTTTCTTCTTTTATTAACCTGCATATTTCTACAAAGTGAAACTTGCCCTCATTGATTATTTAGTTACCCTGAGGGAGAGATCATTTGCAAAAGACAGAACAAATATTTACTGCTTTTTCTTTACCAGCTGCCTAGAATCCCCCTAAGGTGAAAAATGAGTTATTTTTAAATGTGTGTGAATCAGTGGATTTAAACATCAATGACTGGTGTCAATCCATTGCAGTTATTAATCTTACTGATGTTCAAAAAATCCTTCCTTTGGCTAGTAGAAGTGTATTCAGATTGGTTCCTGTGTCCGTTTGACATGACCCTGGGACTGCTTTTTTTGTTTTTTGTTTTGAGACAGAATCATGCTTTGTTGCCCAGGCTGGAATGTAGTGGCGCAATCTTGGCTCACTGCAGCCTCTGCCTCCTGAATTCAAGTGATTCTCCTGCCTCAGCCTCCCAAGTAGCTGGGACGGCTAAGTTTTGTACTTTTAGTAGGGACCACGTTTCATTATGTTGGCCAGGCTGGTCTCAAACTCCTGACCTTGTGATCTGCCTGTCTCGGCCTCCCAAAGTGCTGGGATTACAGGCATGAGCCACCACGCCCAGCCAACTCCAGGAGTGTTTCATAGCATCCTGTTTTCTAATATGACAGGATATTTATGACTCATTCCTTATATCTCCTGTCCCCAAAATGCCCAGAGGCGTTTTTCATCTGGATTGATTGAAGGCCAGTGATGGTGGGAGGTAGGTTGACGCCCAGTTTGAAGACTTACAGAGCTGCATGGACAGTGATGTCACTTGCAGATGTGGGCTCGACATTGAGGTTGGGAGTCCAGAGTAGTCAGGGAAGACAGAGGGTAGTGGGGCAAGGGCAGACATCTCTGGCCATCCCACAGGGCCTTGGGGACTTTAGCAGTGCAGCTCCATCCCACAGTAAGGGTGATGGCCACTGCTGCAGGTGGCCATGGGTGGCTAAACACAACGGTACTCCGAAGGACCCAGGCATCTTCAGGCTTCCACATGGTCCACAGCACGAGTCAGCACACATGCCTAAAGCCAGGGTTACTTTCCTCCCTTGCCCCCTCTGCATGAGAAAGCTCCTGTCTTCTCCAAACATGGGTTGGTCCAAAAGAGAGATGTGTGTCCCCTTGTTACAGTCTGCTCAGTGTGCTAATACAACCCCCAGTCACCATGTACATAGGCCTTTGTGCCTTCACCCATGGACCACAAAGCACATGCACTCCATGCGTAAACACATTTATGTATATGGTGGTGTGCAGCTGCCCACGCACGTGCACACACACAGTGGTGCAGAGAAGGCGCCTTGGCAGTGCACTGTGGGCAAGAAGCCCTGCACTTGAACCTGTGCTCCTTCACTAGGCCATGGGTCTCTGGACCTCAGTTTACTGATCTGTAAAACAAGATGTTGGCCTTAATGTCCCTCGGTCCCCAAGGTCCCTGTCTGTCCATGCTGACAATAAGATTCTAAGTGTTTCGAAGTATATACACACTCGTAGAAACTCTGGGGAAAGCCCCTCCCAAACCAAAGGATTACCCTAGTGATGCTCCAGTTCCCCAAATTCTTTGAGTGACCTCCCCTAGTCCCCATACCCACACATTTTAACCAGAAAGAGCCCTACACCTGGAGTGCCCAGCCTTCAGGTTGCAACTTGCTTTTTACCTTGGCTGTATCGCCCGCGGCTAGAGTATTAGGGGGTAGGTGGCTCGGGCTTGGCAACCTTCTTGGGCCTGGATTTCTATTCCCTTCCACAGGGCTCCAGCAGGGACAGTCACCAGTCTGCAAGGGCAGTGGGCTCTCCCAATTTGCCTCCCAGTTAGGATTTGCCAGCACTGGCCATCTAAGGCCTATTGGGGTCCTTGTAGGTTTCCTGGGGGGATAGGAAAGCTCTGTGCGCTGACTGCCCCCCCCACTCCAGCTCAGCTTACCCACTGCAGTCGGTTGCCAAGGGGTGCTGGATCCCAAGTGCCACTCTATATGAGTGTGTGTTTTGTTTGGGAGAAGTACTAAGGAAGAAGGGAAGGCTTTTTTCCAGAGCAAGGCACACGACGTAGTGAAAGTGGGGAAGCTTTGGACAGAATCCCGGCTCAACAGCTTACCGGGGCGTCTAATCTTTTGGCTTCCCTGGGCCACAGTGGAAGAAGAGGAACTGTCTTGGACCACACATAAAATACACTCACACTGACTGGGTACAGTGGCTCACGCCTGTAATCCCAGCACTTTGGGAGACCGACGCGGGCAGATCACCTGAGGTCAGGAGTTTGAGACCAAACTGACCAACATGGAGAAAGAAACCCCGTCTCTACTAAAAATACAAAATTAGCTGGGCATGATGGCACATGCCTGTAATCCCAGCTACTCGGGAGGCTGAGGGAGGAGAGTCGCTCGAACCTGGGAGGTAGAGGTTGTGGTGAGCTGGGATCGTGCCGTTGCACTCCAGCCTGGGCAAAAAGAGTGAAACACCATTTAAAAAAAAAAAAAAAAAAAATACACTAACACTAACGATAGCGGATGAGCTAAAAAAAAAATGCAAAAAAAAAAATTCATTATATATTTATTTGCTTATTTTTATTTACTTTTTGAGACAGAATCTCACTCTCTTGCCCAGGCTGGAGTGCAGTGGCGCAATGTCAGCCCACCGCAACTTCCACCTCTCAGGTCCAAGCTACTCCTATGCCTCAGCCTCCCAAGTAGCTGGNTTGATATGGAGTTTTGCTCTTGTTGCCCAGGCTGTAGTGCAAAGGCGCAATCTCGGCTCACCGATTCAGTCTCCCGAGTAGCTGGAATTACAGGCATGCACCTGCTAATTTTGTATTTTTAGTAGAGACAGGGTTTCTCTATGTTGGCCAGGCTGCTCTTGAACTCCCGACCTCTGGTGATCCACCTGCCTCAGCCTCCCAAGGTGCTGGGATTACAGGTGTGAGCCGCTGCGTGCGGCCTCAATGTATTTTTATCTCCGATTTCATGAGACTCCTCGGAGGATCCTATGGGAATCAAGCACCTATCAGGGTCCCCTTGATAACAGGACCTCATCCTGGGCTTGCCTTTTTCTTTGCGTCTCTCTCCAGCCCTCACTCCTGCTCCCTGGGATTATTTCCCTGATTAATTACACAAAAACCTTTGTCTGAGGCTCTACTTTAGGGGAACCAAAACAAGAAAAGAGGAGAAAAGATCTAAGGTCTGGTCCTGGGAAGTAGGTTATCAAAGATCTTTCCTCTCCCAAATTTGGGACTTCTCAAAAGCCAATTCCCCAGGGGAGAAATGGGGAAAACCAACTCAGCCACAGAAGACTTTGCTGCAGACACTTAGCTGTGCTGGAGAGGCAACACAGGCTAAAAAAGAAATTCAGTAAAATGCGTAACAAGCTAATATTCACACAGAGGAAAGCCCAAATCATATTTCCTACGTGACTGGAAAAACACTAAGCCAAAAGCAATTTTGAAGTGGATCTGAGTTGGAAGTATCCCTAGGCGCCTGGCAAAGGCAAACAAAAATCCTTTCTGGAAGAATATATTTTAAACACAGATTCAAAGACTTCCCACAAAGAATTTCAAGGAACATAAGCTCATAATTAAACATCAATAAACTCTTAAGGAAACAAACCACAAGGAGCATGAATCAGCAGAAACAACGAATAACAAGATGAGACCCACAAATACTGCATAAAGTAGAATGATGAGACGCAGGATAGAAAATAAGTGTTTTAGGTCAGGTGCTCGCCTGTAATCCCAGCACTTAGGGAGGTCTGGACAAGAGGATCATTTGAGCCCAGGAGTTAGAGACCAGCGTGGGTAATATAGTGAGACCCCATCTGTCTTTCTAAAATATATATATACATACACACACACACACACACACACACACACACAAACACAGAAAAAAAATTTTTTTTTTTTTTTTTGAGACAGAGTTCCGCTCTTGTTACCCAGGCTGGAGTGCAGTGGCGCAATGTCAGCCCACCGCAACTTCCACCTCTCAGGTCCAAGCTACTCCTATGCCTCAGCCTCCCAAGTAGCTGGGACTATAGGCACGTATCACCACACTTAACTAATTTTTTATAAAAAAAAAAAAGTATAATATTTTAAGAAAGTTTGCGAATTTGTGTTGGGCTGCATTGAACGCTGTCCTGAGCCGCATATGGCCCGTGGGTCGTGGGCTGGACAAGCTTCACTTAAATGCTATGTGGCCTTGGCCCCATCTTAGGCCATGGTTTCCTCTTCTGTGAAAAGGGAGCCAGTGGCTGGGGAAAGGGAACCAGAAGCCGAAGTTGGAGGATCACCTGAGCACAGGAATTCAAGATCGGCCCAGACAACATAGCAAAACCCTGTCTCAATTTTAAAAATAAAAAATGCAAACTGGGCGTGGTGGCTCACAGCTGTAATCCCAGCACTTTGGGAGGCTGAGGTCGGTGGATCGCCTGATGTCAGGAGTTCAAGACCAACCTGGCCAACATGGTGAAACCCCATCTCTACAAAAAATACATACATAAATAAATAAAATAATAATAATAATAAATGCAAAAGGGAACCGGAGTGACTGTATTAGGGTGGTTTTGAGAATTCCCTGACATAATGCCTACAAAGCCACAGCAGGTGCCTGTCACACAGCAGGTGTTCGAATGCTGGGAGCTGCTGTGTTGCTGTCATTACTGACTGGTCTGTGTTTCAAAACAGGGCACAGAGGTGGGTTATGGGAGCTCCAGAAAGGAATGCTTGATTTCAATACTCCAAATAATCACGAAAGGAATATTAAAGTATATATAAACATTTTGAGGCCGGGTGCGGTGGCTTACGCCTGCAATCCTAGCACTTTGGGAAGCGGAAGTGGGAGGATCACTTGAGGTCAGGAGTTCGAGACCAGCCTGGCCAACTTGGTGAAACCTCATCTCTACTAAAAATACAAAAATTAGCCAGATGTGGTAGCACACGCCTGTATTCCCAGCTACTTGGGAGGCTGAGGCAGGAGAATCACTTGAACAGAGGAGACGGAGGTTGCAGTGAGCCAAGATCATGCCACTGCACTAGAGCAAGACTCTGTCTCAAAAAATAATAATAGGCCGGGTGCAGTGGCTCACGCCTATAATCCCAGCACTTTGGGAGGCCGAGGTGGGTGGATCACCTGAGGTCAGGAGTTCAAGACCAGCATGGCCATCTTGGTGAAACCCCATCTTAAAAAAAAAAAAAATTAGTCCAGCATGGTGGTGCATGCCCGTAATCCGAGCTACTGGGGAGACCGAGGCAGGAGAATTGCTTGAACACGGAGGCAGAGGTTTTGGTGAACTGAGATCACGCCACTGCACTCCAGCCTGGACAACAAGAGTGAAACTGTCTCAATAATAATAATAATAATTTAAAAATAAAGTGTATGTAAACATTTGAAAGCAATGACCATTTATTTCTATATCTGGAAGTATGCAGACTAACTGAATACAGGAATCCCGTCCTAAAAATGCTGAATGAAATATCAGAAACGTGTGTGTGAAAGCACAGATGACCGGTGTTAAACAGAATCAATCGGAAGCCAGAATAACATGAGCATGACCCCACCAGGGTGAGCCTACACCGGGGCCTGTGCTTGCTGAGGCCCTGGGCCGTAAACGGCCAGTGTGCCAGGCACCTCCTGGGCACCACTTCAGTCCGCTTGATCCCAGTTCTGATTCCAGTCACTGCTGAGGTGATGAGTGTTCTGTGGGCCTCACGCAGGTGCCACCTCACCTTGGGCACATGGGGCCCACCCCTCCCTTCCTGCCTGAGTCTGACCCACAGGGCAGTTGCTCTTGGGAATCCCCTGGACGCTCAGGCATGCGCAGACCCAAGTTCAGAGGAGTTCATGTCTGTGCGGCCACTCTTGACCAATGAGTGACTCAAGCAAATACTCACTGTGTCTTTTTTTTTTTTTTT
>NW_016108072.1:367551-368727 GCF_001604975.1 Cebus imitator | reverse complement strand
CACAGTGGCTCACAGCTGTAATGCCAGCACTTTGGGAAGCCGAGAGGGGTGGATCACTTGAGGTCAGAAGTTTGAGACCAGCCCGGCCAACATGGCAAAACTCTGCCTCTACCAAAAATACAAAAATTAGCCGGGCATGGTGGCAGGTGCCTGTAATCCCAGCTACTCGGGAGGCCGAGTCATAAGAATCACTTGAACCTGGGAGGCAGAGGTTGCAGTGAGCCGAGAGGAGAAAGAGTGTAAGTGAACCTCCTCTGTCACAACAGGAAGGCCAAGAGGCAGCATCTAAATCCCGGAAAATCAGAGATCCATAGAGGAAAGAGAAGAAATGACATTGCAGTATGTTGGCAAAGGGAAGCCCCAGGATGACGAATACACTGCTGATCTGGAGAGAGCTTCCGGCTCAGATGGAGGCAGGAGAACCGAGGGCTCCGGAAAGGGTGTCTCAAGGAAACAAAATTAAGGAACTGGAACTGAGAGTGAAAATGAGCATTGAGAATCCTCTTAGCAGGCTTTTGCGAAAGATTTAATCACGGATCAAAGAAAATAAGCCAGTGAGAAAATGAGAGGATGATTATTAACTCTGTGGGGGAAAGGAGGTTGGAAAAGATAGTATATTAGTTGGCTCAGCCATAAATACCTTCTAGTGACTGTGAATGTAACCAAGAGTTGTGGTATTATGCTATTGAAAGAAGAGGAGAAAGAGTGTAAGTGACCCTCCTCTGTCACAATAGGAAGCCAAGAGACAGCATCTAAATTGGACCTCTCAGGAGATAACCGGAATTGAAATCAATGCTTTATTTCGGAAGTAAAAACCAGAAGATGGCCAGGTGTGGTGGCTCATGCCTGTAATCCTAGCACTTTGGGAGGCCGAGGTGGGTGGATCACCTGAGGTTAGGAGTTCAAGACCAGCCTGGCCATCATGGCAAAACCCCATCTTAAAAAATAAAATAAAAAAGAAAAAACGGCCAGGCGCGGTGGCTCACGCCTGTAATCCCAGCACTTTGAGAGGCCGAGGCGGGTGAATCACGAGGTCAAGAGATCGAGACCATCCTGGTCAACATGGTGAAACCCCGTCTCTACCAAAAATACAAAACATTAGCTGGGCATGGCGGCACATGCCTGTAATCCCAGCTACTCAGGAGGCTGAGGCAGGAGAATTGCCTGAACCCAGGA
>NW_016108072.1:345909-362866 GCF_001604975.1 Cebus imitator | reverse complement strand
CCTCCTGAGTAGCTGGGATTACAGGCACGTGCCACCATGCCCAGCTAATTTTTTGTAGTTTTAGTAGAGACGGGGTTTCACCATGTTGACCAGGATGGTCTCGATGAAACCCCGTCTTAAAAAAAAAAAGAAAGAAAGAAAAAAAAGAAAACATTCATCTATGATATCATCATCTGAAGGTTCAATGCTTTCACCATCATCATTACAGTCTGGGGTGCTGCTGTTTGTCACGTTGTGTTCATCTACTGATTCCTCTAATAGCTGTGAAATGTCTTTGTCAGTTTCCTTCTCTTTGCTCTTTGTAGGAAAACGAACAATTCTGAATTAACTGTGTGCGATGAAAGCTAAAACAAAAATATTCAAAGATGATATCCCCAGTGTATAATTTTTATACTTTCTTGAAAGATGGCCTAATGCTCTGGACAGGGCAACAAGAAAACTGAAAATTGGTGGACTAGCAATGACTCATGTTGCTATTGAGTCATTTCTCTTAGGCAATTTCATCATTCCTCTGTTTTCTTACTAGTTTAGTCTTTTTTTTCAAAGCCTGGTTGGGAATAGTTGATGAGTAATGATGAAATAGTTCCTGAGAGAATACAATAGCAAAATGGTTTTTTTTAAATTGTTGTTGTTGTTTTTGGAGATGGAGTCTCGATCCTATAGCCCAGGCTGGAATGCAGTGGCACAATCCTGGTTCACTGCAGCCTCCGCCTCCTGGGTCCTGGTTCAAGTAATTCTCCTGCCTCAGCCTCTCGAGTAGCTGGGATTACAGGCACGTGCCACTATGCCCAGCTAATTTTTGTATTTTTAGTAGAGGTGGCTTTCACCTCGTTGGCCAGGCTGGTCTTGAACTCCTGACCTCGTGATCCACCCACCTCAGCCTGCCAGAGTGCTGGGATTACAGGTGTGAGCCATCGTGTCCGGCCGCAAAATGTTTTATGCTATAGGAAAAATAAGATCATGAAGATCCCATGATATATTTTAGATTTACAAATGATCCAGTAGATCCATATGATAATTATAAAATAAAGTAAGCTTCATTTTTTTTTTTTTTTTTTTTTTTTGAGGTAGGGTCTCTATCATCTAGACTGGAGTGCAATGGCTCACTACAACTTCTTTCTCCCAGGCTTAGTAATCCTCCCACCTCAGCCTCCCAAGTAGCTGGCAGGACAGGGGTGCACCGCCACACCCAACTGATTTTTGTATTTAGGGTTTCACCATGTTGCCCAGGCTGGTCTCGAACTCCTGGCTCAAGCAATCTGTCCTACTCAGCCTCTGAAAGTTCAGGAATTACAGGCATGAGCCACCACGCCCAGCCCTTCATTCTTTTTTATTTAAAAAAAAAAAAAAAAGTGGCTGGGCATGGTGGCTCACCTGGGAGGCCGAGGCAGATGGATTACCTGAGGTTCGGAGTTTGAGACCAGCCTGCCAACATGGTGAAACCCCATCTCTACTAAAAATAAAAAATAAAAAAATTAGCTGGATGTTGTGGCAGGCACTTGTAATCCCAGCTACTCAGGAGGCTGAGACAGGAGCATTGCTTGAACCCGGGAGGTGAAGGTTGCAGTGAGCCGAGATCATGCCATTACACTCCAGCCTGGGCAACAAGAGGAAAACTCCATCTCAAAAAACCAAACCAAACAAAAAACTAAAAGTTCTCTTTGGTTTCTGGGAGACCACTGTGAACAAATAAAACTCATAAAATAATCCTCATAAATCATTTGAACTGCTCAAAAAAGAAACTTCGACCAGGCATGATGGGTCATGCCTGTAATCCCAGCACTTTGGGAGGTTGAGACAGGCAGATCACTGAGCTCAAGAGTTCAAGACCAGCCTGAGCAACATGGCAAAACCCCTCTCTACTAAAGATAAAAATACAAAAATTAGCAGCACACACCTGTTGTCCCAGTTACTTGGGAGGCTGAGGCAGGAGGATGGCTTGAACCTGGGAGGCGGAGGTTGCAGTGAGCTGAGATCATGCCATTGCACTCCAGCTGGGAAACAGAGTGAGACCCTGCCTCAAAAAAAAAAAGAGAAAGAAGCCGGGTGCAGTGGCTCATGCCTGTAATCCTAGCACTTTGGGAGGCCGAGGTGGGTGGATCACCTGAGGTCAGGAGTTCAAGACCAGCCTGGCCATCATGGTGAAACCNAAAAAAAAAAAAAAAAAAGAAAGAAAGAAAGAAAAAAAAGAGAAAGAAAGAAACTTAAAAATTAAAATTGAATTTGGGTCTAATAGTGGCTGAGCACGGCGACTCACACCTGTAATCCCAGCATTTTGGGAGGCCCAGGCAGGTGGATCACGAGGTCAGGAGATCGAGACCATCCTGACCAAAATGGTGAAATCCTGTCTCTACCAAAAATACAAAAATTAGCCAGGCATGATGGTGTACACCTGTAGTCCCAGCTATTCAGGAGACTGCGGCAAGAGAATCGCTTGAACCCAGGAGGGTTCAGTGAAGCTGCAGTGAGCCAAGATCGCACCATTGCACTCCAGAGCAAGACTCTGCCTCAAAAAATTGTGTCTAATGGACCCTGAAGGTATACTGAGAGTTAAAATGAAATTCCCCAAGGAGGACTTAGTTGAAGGTCCACCTCTCTCTGTGCCCAAGGAGGGAGGAAACGGTAGATGCTGTGACATTAAATGAGACCCCACCCAAATGTCAAATTATAAGCAAGAAATGCAAATAAGTGCAAGTGAGGATGATATTGAGGACCCTGGTACCCCTGGTAAACATAGAATATGGCTCCTTTGGGTGATGGGTAGTTCCAAGACAGCTACCCCACCCTTCTTCCGGGTCTCCCCTATAGCCCCTCTTGCTGGAGACCCAGGCCTGAAGGCTGCTTTTCCTTCTTTACTCCCTTTCCCAGCACTGACAGAATTCTCCTGTTGCCCACTGGAGCCCTGTGGCTTGGCACACCACCCATTCTGCTCTCATTGCTGCAAGCATGGCCACCCACAAAGTCCTTTTGAATCATCCCAGAGCAGGGTCAGCGGCGGCAGGCCCTGCACTACTGGGCGCTGGGAGCCCCGAGGGCTGTTTCCCACACAGGTTTTTTTTTTTTTTTTTTTTTTTTTTTGAGACAGAGTCTCAGTCTGTCGCCCAGGCTGGAGTGTTGTGGTGCAATCTCAGCTGACTGCAACCTCCACTTCCCGGGTTCAAGCGATTCTCATGCCTCAGCCTCCCAAGTAGCTGGGACCGTAGGTGCGTGCCATCGTGCTCGGATAATTTTTGTACTTTTAGTAGAGACCGGGTTTCACCATGTTGGCTAGGCTGGTCTCCAGCTCCTGACCTCAAGTGATCCATCTACCTGAGGACCCTGAAGGTATACTGAGAGTTAAAATGAAATCCCCCAAGGAGCACTTAGCTGAAAGTCCACCTGTCCTTGTGCCCAAGTAAGATGGAAAAAATAGAGACTGTAACTTTGAATGAGACCCCATCCAAAGCACTAAGCTCCTTGGGGAACTTCATTTTAACTCTCAATATACTTTCAGGGTCCATTACCCATCCCAAAGTGTTGGGATTACAGGTGCGAGCCACCACGCCCAGCCTCCCTCATGGGTTTATCATCAATTTACAATAGCATCACAAGTACTGGGGAAAACTGAGGCTCAGAGAAGGACAGTGACTGGCCTGGGGCTGCCTAGCAAATCATCACCAGAACAGGGATCATGGCCAGACCTTCTGCTGCCTGTTCAGAGCCTTGCCTTCCCTCTACGGGCCCAAGGCAGCTCATGCCATCCAAGGGTGCAGGGGGCACAGGTTACTTAAGCTCATGGGATGCCATAGGGGCTTGTATCCAGGAGGTTCCCTTTCATGAGAAGAGACTGTCACTGTACTTGTTAATGGGAGGTAGGAGAACCTATTTGTTAAGTGCTCAGACTCAGGAGTTTACAGTGTGTGGGTACTTATCCTGGCTGTACAACTTATTCCTGTGTGGCCGTCAGAAGGGAACCTAACCTCTCTGTGCCTTGGTTTCTTTACCTGTTGGGGTGGTGGGAAGTGGAGTCCTTTTGGATGCCAGATCAGCAGCTCCCTCAGATTCTCTTGGGTCTGGGGGATTATGATCAGTAAGGGAAACAGACCCTCACAGGACTCCAAGGATCTGGACTTGTCCAGACATGGACCCTGGGGCTGGAGAGTGGCACTGGGTGTGGGCACTAGGGGTCAGGACGACAGGGCGTGATGAATGGTCCCACGGCACTTCCTCAGCTCTCTCAGCATCCGCTCCCTTCCCTCACCACCACCTCACGTTTGTTCAGCCGTTCCTCGTCCTCCCAGCTTCCGCAAACTCATTCTTTCCATTTCCTCATCTTTCAGCTTCCTGGGCATGACCTCAGAGTCCAGACAGCTTTGTGGCTGCTCTGAAACACACCCGTTCAGCTTAGCTTCAGCCACTCAACCCCTGAGGGAGAAACCTGATTCCAGCCATGGCAGACTCGGTGATCTTAGACTTACCCTACCATGGTAAACAACCATAATTTAACTGGGCAAAATACAATATCCAACAACAGTTTGTAGGCATTGGACAGCAGCCAATGCAGGGCTGTGATCGTTGGAGGAGTGAGGCGAGCCTCACTTTTTTGTTGTTGTTTGGTTTTGTTTTGTTTTTTTGAGACAGGGTCTTGCTCTATCCCCCAGGCTGAAGTGCAGTGGCAGGATCTCGGCTCACTGCAACCTCCCCCTCCTGAATTCAAGCAATTCTCCTGACTCAGCCTCCCAAGTAGCTGGAACTACAGGCCTGGGCCACCATACCCAGCTAATTTTTGTATTTTTAGTAGAGACGGGGTTTTGCCATGTTGGTTTTGCCAGGCTGGTCTCAAACTCCTGACCTCAGGTGATCCGCCCGCCTGAGCCTCCCAAAGTGCTGGGATTATAGGTGTCAGCCGTCTCGCCTGGGCAAGCCCCACATTTAAATTGCTTTCTCTGAAGCGGAGTGAGTTGTAACAAGATGGAGACAGAGACGGTGGAGCTCCATAAGCTGAAGCTTGCTGAACTAAAGCAAGAATGTCTTGCTCGTGGTTTGGAGACCAAGGGCATAAAGCAAGATCGTATCCACAGACTCCAGCATGTCTTGAAGAACATGCTGGAGAGGAGGCAGATGAAGAAGGTGTACTGGGAGATGAAACAGAGGAAGAAGAAACGAAGCCTATAGAGCTTCCTGTCAAAGAGGAAGAACCCCCTGAAAAAACTGTTGATGTGGCAGCAGAAAAGAAAGTGGTGAAAATTACATCTGAAATACCACAGACTGAGAGAATGCAGAAGGGGGCCGAACAATGCAATGTGCCTGTGAGCTTGGAGGGTAAGAAAGCTGCTCGGGCAGCTGGGTTTGGGATTTCTTCAGTTCCAACAAAAGGTCTGTCATCTGAAAACAAACCTATGGTTAACTTGGCTAAGCTGAAGGAAAGAGTTCAAAGATTTGGTTTGAATGTCTCTTCAATCTCCAGAAAGTCTGAAGATGATGAGAAACTGAAAAAGAGGAAGGAACGATTTGGGATTGTCACAAGTTCAGCTGGAACTGGAACCACAGAAGATACAGAGGCAAAGAAGAGGAAAAGAGCAGAGCGCTTTGGGATGGCCTGATGAAAAGTTCTTGTTACTTTCTGTTCTCCAGTGTTTTCCATTTCTCCGATTCTTCTTGGTCACATATATACCTAAATGCACAGCCATGTGCCTATGTCCTGCCTCGCAATGAGGGAGCATGTACCCCAGGTACATCCGTGAACTGCAGCAGCAGTTTGACTTATTGCTGTTTCAGCTTTAAGGTTGTTGTGTTTCTGTTTTTAATTATGTTGCTTGTTAATAAAAAATAAATAGAAAAAAATAAAAAATAGCCGGGCGCGGTGGCTCAAGCCTGTAATCCCAGCACTTTGGGAGGCCGAGGCGGGTGGATCACGAGGTCAAGAGATCGAGACCATCCTGGTCAACATGGTGAAACCCCGTCTCTACTAAAAATACAAAAAATTAGCTGGGCATGGTGGTGCGTGCCTGTAGTCCCAGCTACTCAGGAGGCTGAGGCAGGAGAATTGCCTGAACCCAGGAGGTGGAGGTTGCGGTGAGCCGAGATCGTGCCATTGCACTCCAGCCTGTGTAACAAGAGCGAAACTCCGTCTCCCAAAAAAAAAAAAGAAAAAAGAAAAAAAGAAAAAATAAATTGCTTTCTCCATGAAGCGGTTTCCCAAACTCAGATGCAAGGAAGTGGACCAAGCAGGAAGTGACAGTCTTAATGGGCCAAGAAAATAAATACCTGCAATTGACTTTGGAGTGCAGGTACAAAAATCTGTGTAAAGATCCCATCTGGTTCCTTGGCTGTCACCCAACCTCTACGTGTTCAGGGTGAGTCTCTGAAAGATCCAGCAGAAAACAGCCATGGAGAAGCTGGAGAGCTGGCCATGACCGGCAGCCACACAGCGCTGGAGGACTTTGGAATTCAGGCCCAGGCAAAGGGGAGAGACCTTTGTGAATACCTGAGAGCTTCGGTTAGGATTTTGGAACAGCTGCATACACCCCAGCAGTAAAGGCTGTCCCCTAAGAGAAAGGGCAAAACTGAAATGACCCTTCTAACAAAGCCTAAAACCAAGCCTCTATAGATCCAGATGACCCCTTGGTAATTTAAATGCTCACCAAAACAAAACTTAACACTTTAGCATACTTTAGAGGAAAATAACATAATTCAGAGATTCTAAAATGTAGCAACTACAATGAAAAATTGCTAGATATGTGAGGCACGAAAAAGTGACAAACAATTGAAGGATAAAAGAGGTAACAGAAACAGACCCAGAGATGACCCAGATAATGGATTTAATAAACAAGGGTTTAAAAATAAGTAAAATTAATATGTTAAGGCAAATAGAGCAAGAGATGGACAAAACATGTTAAAAGACTGAGTACTTAAACAGAAAATCTAATTATTTTTATTTTAGACAGGATCTAGCTCTGTTGCCCAGGCCAGAGTGCAGTGGTGCAAATCTTGCCTCATGGCAGCCTTGACCTTCCAAGCTCAAGTGATCCTCCCACCTCAGCCTCTAGAGTAGCTAGGACTATAGGCATACACCACCACACCCAGCTAATTTTTGTATGTTTTGTAGAGATGTGGTTTTGCCATGTTGCCCAAGTTGGTCTCAAACTCCTGAGCTTAAGCGATCCACCTGCCTCGGCCTCCCAAAGTGCTGGGATTACAGGCATGAGTCACTGTATCCAGCCAAAAAACTGACATTTTGGACTGCAAAACATATTTGAAATTAAGAACTCACTGGATATGTTTAGCAAGAGACTCTATACATCAGGAGGCAAGATTAGTGAACTTAAAGACCAGTCAATAGAAATTATTCGCATTGAATCACAAAGCAAAAAAGAATAATAGAAGGAAAAACAGAACTGAGTATGAGAGATGCATGGGACATGCTCAAAAGATCTAATATATGTGTTTGGAATTCCTCAAGGAGAGAAGAGAGAGAATAGGAGAGAAGCAGTATTTGAAGAAATAATGGGCTGAGAATGGTAGCTCATGCCTGTATTCCAAGCATCTTGGGAGGCTGAGGTGGGAGGATCACTTAAGCCTAGGAGTTCAAGACTAGCCTAGCCAACACAGCAAAAAATACAAAAATTAGGCAGGCGTGGTGGTGTACAGCTGTAGTTCCAGCTACTCGAGTGGGAGGGTCAGGATCACTTGAGCCTGGGAGAGTGAGGCTGCAGTGAATCACAACTGCACCACTGCACTCCAGCAGCCTGGCAACTCACGCCTGTAAATCCAGCACTTTGGGAGGCCAAGGAGGGGTATCACCTGAGGTCGGGAGTTCAAGACTAGCCTGGCCAAAATGGTGAAACTAAAAATTAGCCAGGCATAGTGACATGTGCCTAAAAATCAGCCAGGCATGGTGACATGTGCCTGTAATCCCAGCTACTTGGGAGGCTGATGCACAAGAATCACTTTAATCCAGGAGGCAGAGGTTGCAGTGAGCTGAGATTGCACCACTGCTCTTCAGCCTGGATGACAGAGTGAGACAGTGTCTCAACAAAAAAGGAAAAGAAAAAGAAATAATGGCTGAGAATTCCACACATATGATGAAAGGCATCAAGCCATAGATTCAAGAATATCAACGAGCTCCAAGCAGAGTAAGCATAAAGTAAACTACACTTAGGCTTATCATAGTTAAATTGCTGAAAATCAAAGACAAAGTAGAAAGTCTTAAAAGAAGTCATATATATATGACTTCTTTTATTGTGCCACCACACCCTGCTAATTTTTGTATTTTCAGTAAAGACAAGGTTTCACCATGTTGGTCAGGCTGGTCTCGAACTCCTGACCTTGTGATCTGCCCACCTCAGCCTCCCAAAGTGCTGGGATTACATGCATGAGCCACTGTGCCTGGCTAAAAGAAACCATATTTTAAAAGAGAGAGAGAGAGAGAGAGAGAGAAATCCAACAATACAATTGATTGGCAGACTGTAGAAGCCGGACAAAAATGAAATGATGTCTTTAAAATGCTAAAAAGGGCCGGGTGCAGTGGCTCACGCCTGTGATCCCAACATTTTGGGAGGCCGAGGCAGGCAAATCACTTGAGGCTGTAAGTTCAAGACCAGCCTGGCCAACGTGGTGAAACCCCATCTCTATGAAAAATACAAAAATAAGCCAGACGTGCTCGCTTGAACCCAGGAGGCGAAGGTTGCTGTAAGCCAAGATCGTGCCATCACACTCCAGCCTGGGCAACAGAGCGAGACTCTGTCAAAAAAACAAACAAATATTATCAGATTAGGTTAAATAACTCCAACTCTGCTGTTTACTAAAAGCACTCTTTAAATACAAGGACATAGCCAGGCACAGTGGCTCACCCCTGTAATTCCAGCACTCTGGGAGGCCAAGGCAGGCAGATCGCTTGAAGTCAGGAGTTTGAGACCAGCCTGGCCAACATAGTGAAACCCCCTCTCTACTAAAAAAACAAAAATTAGCTAGCAAGGTGGTACATGCCTGTAGTCCCAGCTACTCAGGAGCCTGAGGCACAAGAATTGCTTGGATATGGGAGGCGGAGTTTGCAGTGAGCCAAGATTGCACCACTGTACTCCAGCCTGGGCAACAGAGCAAGACTCGGTTTCAGAAAAAAAGAAAGCAAGCAATATTTCACGTCAGCATTATTCCCAAGAAAGCTAATATCAATATATTATACAAACTTTAAGTGAAGAAGTATCACAAGAAAAAAAGTGGAATATTTCATAATAATCAAACTCCGAAGGAACAATCGATTTGGCCCAACTTGTCCAGCCAGACCAGGTCACAGGCGCCTACCAGCTGTGAATTGGTGCCCAGAATGTGCTGGGGCTAGGAGACCTGCTCCTGCAGCAGCTCTAAGGGGAAAGGATGGGTCCCTTGCCATCCTGGTCACTTTTCCTCATTTGCTGCTGCCCTTCCCTGTTGTAGGTCTAAACACAGAGATGCCAGACTATACTTCCTGTATCCTAGACAGGCTCTCAGCTGCTAGAGACTCAGCCTGAATCTGCGCAAATACTCCAAGCGTGACTGTGAGCTGTGGTCCAACCAGAATTTCCATCCCAGGGCTGTGGCCTTGCAGTGGGAGTCAACAGTTGTCCCTGGACAATTTGTTTTTTTGTTTTCTTGTTTTTTATGAGACGGGGTTTCACCATGTTGGTCAGTCTGGTCTTGAACTCCCGACCTCAGATGATCTGCCCGCCTTGGCCTCCAAAGTGCTTGGATTACAGATGTGAGCCACCACGCCCGGCCCGACAATTCCGTTTTGTTGGCCTGAACCGCCATTCCCATGGACAGTGACCTACTGAGCTCCCAACTGGTAGCTCTGCCTCTTCCCCCATCTCAGTGGGTGGACAAGTCTTTGCCACCCACCAGTTGGGCAGGCTGGGTAGGACAGCGCCTGCAGCTCCTGAGAGGGCTACAGTAGTTCTCGGCTGATTCACCTTAGCCAATTTCATTCAATTTCTATGTTCTCTTTCCCCTGTGCCACAGAGAAAGCGATGGGACGGGGCAGACCACGATCTCTTAGGTTCTGGTCCCTGCCTGGATTGCTAGCTCTGATGTCTGGTATTCTGCTCCTGCAGACACTATTCTTTCCCTCCAATTCCAGCCGCTCCTGCCCTGCCGGTCGGATCCCTCTCTCTGAAACAGAAGGCCAGACATCTTTCGTGGTTTCCCGCCTCTGGCATCCCTTCCTTGCTATTCTGCCTGCCTTCACGACCCTGCCACATGGCTGGACAGGCCTCAGCCACAGCTCCTGCCTCACTGGCTAGTTCTAAGCCCTGCTCACCTGGGTGGGTCCTGACCCTGGGCTTGTTGGGATGCGGCTGCCACTGGTATTCACTTTGCCCACAAGGTCCTCCCAAGACACATGACCCATCCTGTGGGAATCCAATGCTTTCTATCAGATTGTATCAGCTGTGGCTGGGACATGGCATGTGATGCTTATGATGCATGAATGTAACTGGTTTTAACCTTGTTCGGGTGCTGTGGGTTGAAGAATACAGGCTCTGCAGACAGGCCTGGGTTTCCGTCCCATCTCAGCCACACATTGCTCTGTGATTCTGGGCAAGTGACTTAACCTCTTTGAGCCTGAGCTTCCTGGTCTGTAAAATGGGTTAGTATCTATCCCCTAGGAGTGTGGTGAGGAATAAATAAGATGATACGTGTGAAGTGCTTGGCACAGTGCTTGGCACAGTACTGACAGTGCTTAATACTATAGACAATGGATATCCTATGCCTGAGGAGCTCAGCTAACTGTGTTACAAATACTCTAAGCATAGACAGCATATTTCTACTCTGTTGGGGTTAGGTTTTTCCATTTTTAAAACATTCTGCAACATATAATAATAATAAAAAGAAAACTTGTATTCTGGCTGGGCACGGTGGCTCACGCCTGTAATTCCAGCACTTTGAGAGGCAGAGGCCCATGAATCATCTGAGGTCAGGAGTTTGAGACGAGCCTGGCCAACGTGGTGAAACCCCGTCTCTACCAAATATGTAAAAAATTAGCCGGGTGTGGTGGTACATGCCTGTAATCCCAGCTACTTGGGGAGGGAGGAGAATCGCTGGAACCTGGGAGGCAGAGGTTGCCGTGAGCGGAGATCGCTCTACAGCACTCCAGCCTGGGCGACAAAGCAAGACTCTGTCTCAAAAAACAAAAGAACAAAACCTGTATACCTACTTCCCAACTAAAAAATAAAACATTCCCAGCTCCTTTGAAGCCTCCTGTGTCTCCTCCCCAATCACATCTCCTCTCTCCTCTCCAAGGTCACTGCCATCCTGAGAAATTGGGAAAATGGAGGCCATGAAGAAGCAATAAGGCAATGTAAGCAGAGAGGCAGACCCAGGGTCAGGTTTAGCAAGTTTTTTTCACCCACAGGCAGTGAAGGCAGCAGCCTGGCTTACAGACTACAGGGGTTATATAGGGGGTTTGCAGGTAGCCAGGTGCTATTCTAAGAAAACTGCTTCTTGGTTCTTAGGTGCTAACATTCTGCTTAATTGGGTCACCATCCTGGGTTCAAGAGCCAGGTGCGACCACATCCTAGAACCCAGGCGCCCTGTTTGCAAGGCTTGAGGCTGTTTTTGTTGTGAGTTCGGCTTTGCAGGGGAGAATGGAGAGGGGGTCTATGGGCTGGTCTTCCTGTGACCCTGACAGGCGACAGCCCCACCCTGTACAGCCAGTGGTGGTCTAGAGGAATCTTGGGCTCCCATACCCTTCAAAGTAAGGCACAGTGCCCTATTCTCTAGAGTCCATGGGTGCTGAGCGGGGAGCCTGGACTTCTACCTCCACCACACAGCAAGGAGGCAGCAGCTCCCCTCCTGTGCTGGAGTAGCATCATAGGAAGCAAGAAGGTTTCAGTAAGACCCAGAGTCACGTCATACCTCACATGACTGGGTCTCAGTAGAAAATCACCAGTCATGCAGAGAACCAGGAAGATCTCATCCTGAATGAGAAAAGACAATGAATAGATGCTAATGCCGTGATGATGGAGATTTAGTTTTCTGATAAAGAGGTTAAAGCAGCCATCATAAAATGCTTCATGAGCAATTGCTAACACACTTGAAAGAAAAACATTGGAAGTCTCAGGAAAGAAATAGAAGATACAGGCCAGGTGCAGTAGATTGTGCCTGTAATCCCAGCACTTTAGGAGGCCAAAGTGGGTAGATTACTGGTATAAAACCCAGGAGTTTGAGACCAGCCTGGGCAACATGGCAAACCCTTGTCTCTACAACAAATTAGCCCGTGTGGTGGTGCCCACCTGTGGTCGGGAGTTCAAGACCAGCCTGACCAACATGGTGAAACCCCGCCTTGGAAAAAAAAAATAAAAGAAAAAAAAATTATATACTTATGGTATACAAATGATGTTTTGATATATGTAGACATGTGAAATGGCTAAATCAAGCTAATTAACATATGTAGTACCGAATGGAAATGTTAGAACTGAAAAAGACAATGACTACAATTTTAAATTTTAAAGCTCAGTGGATGTGTGCAACAGAAGAACTGCGGGGGACAGTAGAATCTGTGAACTGAAACACAGAATAGAAATTACCCAATCCGAACCACAGAGAAAATAGACTCAAACTGAGCCAGAAAGAAAATAGACTGGAAGGGGAAAAAAACAGTTTCAGGGACCTGTGGGACTACAAGAAAGATGTAACCTGTCACTGGCATCTCAAAAGGTGAGAAGAGCACATGAGATGGGCTATATTGTGGTGGGCGTCTGGAAAATATCATCAGCTACATCCATGTTAATGCATGGAGCTACAGTTTCCTGTTTCACTACAATATAGTATTCTGTTGTGTGATTGAACCACAATTCATTTATTCACTCGACCGTCACGGGTATGTGGGCTATTTTGTTTCTGATCTAATAAAAGTGCTCTGTGACTATTCTGTCTATGTCTCCAGGATTAGAACTGCTGGGTCACAGGGTGTGGGAATGTTCACTTTTACCAAATAATGCAAAATTCTTCTTCAAAGTGGGTGTACTCATCACACATCCCACTGCAGTTTCATAGTTACATTTCACCAGCATTTTCTCATTTTTCTAAACTAATGGGCATGAAATGATAATTTGTGGTTTTACTTACCCTCCCTTTTTACTAATGAAGTTGAGTATATTTTCATATATTTAATGGGCCATTGGTGTTTTCTCTTCCAAGAAATAAATACCTGTTTATGGTTTTGTTCTGTTTTATATTTGTGAGACAGAGCGTCACTCTGTCACCCAGGTTGGAGTGCAGTAGTGTGATCTCAACTCACTGCAACCTCCACCTCCCAGGCTCAAGTGATTCTTCTACCTCAGCCTCCCGAGTATTTGTGATTACAGTGGTCTGCTACCACGCCTGGCTAACTTTTGTATATTTTTTTTTTGACCTCAAATGATCTGCCCCCCTCGGCCTCTCAAAGTGCTGGAATTAACAGGCAGGAGCCACTGCACCCCATACCTGGTCATATTTTTAAACATTTTTCTATTGAATTTTTTTGTCCTCCTAATTGATTTATAAGATCTAGTCACTAATTTTTTTTCGGTGAAGTGTGTGAAAAGTTTTGTTATCATTTGATGGAAACAGTACTAAAGCTATAGATCCATTTGGGGAGAAATAACAACTTTATAGCATTGAGTCTATCCATGAACATGGTATTGCTCTTCGTTGGTTTTCTTATTGCCTTTCAGTAAGGTGCCATAATTTTCTACATAAAGGTTTTATGGCTGGGCATGGTGGCTTACATCTGTAATCCCAGCACTTTGGGAGGCCAAGGCAGGTAAATCACAAAGTAAGGAGTTCAAGACCAGCCTGGCCAAGATGGTGAAACTCTGTCTCTACTGAAAATACAAAAATTAGCCAGGCATGGTGAGGGGTACTTGTAATCCCAGCTGCTGGGAGAGGCTGAGACAGAGAATTGCTTGAACCCAGGAGGTGGAGGTTGCAGTAAGCAGAGATCACACTATTGCATGCCAGCCTGGTGACAGAGCAAAACTCCATCTCTCAAAAAAAAAAAGGTTTTACAGGGCTAGGTATGGGGGCTTACGCCTGTAATCCCAGCATTTTAGGAGGCCAAGGTAGGTGGATTGCTTGAGCCCAGGAGTTCAAGACGAGTCTGGGCAACATAGCAAGACTCCATCTCTTTAAAAAAAGGTTTTTACACATTCTTTTGTTAGATTTCTTTTCAATATCTTATATTTTTCATTGCTATTGCAAATTTTCAAGCTGCATTTTCTTTTTTATTTTTTGAGACAGAGTCTCACTTTGTTGCCAGGCTGGAGTGCAGTGGTTCCATCTTGGCTCACTGCAACCTCTACCTCCCTGGTTCAAGCGATTCTCTTGCCTCAGCCTCCTGAGTAGTTGGGACTACAGGTGCATACCACCATGCCTGGCTAATTTTTGTATTTTTAGCAGAGACAGGGTTTCACCATGTGGGCCAGGATGGTCTCTATCTCTTGACCTTGTGATCCGCCGCCTCGGCCTCCCAAAGTGCTGGGATTACAGGCGTGAACCACCGCGCCCGGCCTTAAGTTGCATTTTCTAACTTATTGATGATATATATACATTCATTAAACCTTAATTTATTAGATACTGAATTTATATTTAGCAAAGCTGCCAAACTATTTTTTAAAATCTAATAGATCAGCTTCTCTGGTGAATGGCATTTCTTAAAAAATGCAAATACAGGCGAGGTGGCTCACACCTATAATCCTAGCACTTTGGGAGGCCGAGGCAGGCGGATTGCCTGAGCTCAGGAGTTCAAGGCCAGCCTGGGCAACACAGTGAAACCCCATCTCTACTAAAATACAAAAAATTAGCTGGGCGTGGCAGTGTGCCTCTGTAGTCCCAGGTACTCAGGAGGCTGAGGCAGGAGAATTGCCTGAACCAGGACCCAGGGGGCAGAGGTTGCAGTGAGCCGAGATCGCACCACTGCACTCCAGCCTGAGCAACAAGAATGAAACTCCGTCTCAAAAAAAAACAAAAAAAACAAAAAAAACAATGAGGAAAGTGTATGAATTCATACAGCAAGAAGCCGGGAGGTGGGGGCAGCTCCAGAATGGGCTAATCTGTGGCTCAGCAGCAGTGTCAGACTCAAGCTTTTCCTGTGTTTCCTCTGCCATGCTTACTGGCTTGGTCTGTTCTGGGAAGGACTCTGTGTATAGGTGTCTCAGGAGAGCTGCTACTGCTCCAGACGTCATATCCAGAAACAACAATGTCCACTGTGAGAGGAAGGATACCAAGACCTTGGAGTCCTTTTTAAGAGCGAGGAAACATTTCCCAGAAGACTCTGCTATGGTGCGAGTGCTTGTGCCTCCCCCAAAATTCATGTTCAAACTGAATCCCCAAAGCAGCAGTATTAAGAGCTGGAGACTTTGGGAGCTGATTAGGCGGCGAGGGCTCTGTCCTCACAGACGGGATTAGTGTTTTACAAAAGGGGAAGAGGGGGCCGGGTGCGGTGACTGATGCCTGTAATGCCAGCACTTTGGGAGGCCAAGGGGGGTGGATCATGAGGTCAGGAGTTTGAGACCAGCCTGGCCAACATGGTGAAACCCCGTCTCTACTAAAAATGAAAAAATTAGATGGGCGTGGTGGTGGGCACTTGTAATCCTAGCTACTCGGGATGCTGAGGCAGGAGAATGGTTTGAACCCAGGAGGTGGAGGTTGCAGTCAGCCGAGATTGCGCAACCACACTCCAGCCTGGCAACAGGGGTAGACTCTGTCTCGAAAAAACAAAAAAAAAAAAAAAAAGGAGGAGAGAACTAGCTGGCCTTTCTTCCTTTTGTCTTTCCACCTTCTGCTATGTGAGGAAGCAGCATTCATCATCTCTTTTTGCCTTTCCATCTTTCGTGTTATGGGAGGGCACAACATTCGTCCCCTCCAGAGGATGCAGCAACAAGGTCCCATTTTGGAAGCAGAGATGGAATTTGGAAGCTCTCATCAGACACGGAATCTGATGGTGTCCTGATTTTGGACTTCCAGCTCCTGTAGCTGTGAGCAAAACAGTTATGCTACCTCTCAATTCTGCTTTCTAAAGTATTTTGTTACGGTGGCAGGAAAGGACTAATAGTCTCCGTCCCCACCCTTTTCTCAAATCTCATTGATTCACCTGCCAGCTCCTAAAGCAGTCTCTGCAAAGGTCAGTCGAGGTGGCTCACACCTGTAATTCCAGCACTTTGGGAGGCTGAGGCAGGTGGATCACGAGGTCAGGAGATCAAGACCATCAGGGCCAACACGGTGAAACCCCGTCTCTACTAAAAATACCAAAAAATTAGCTGGACGTGGTAGCACACCTGTAGTCCCAGCTACTTGGGAGGCTGAGGCAGGAGAACTGCTTGAACTCGGGAGGCGGAGATTGCAGTGAGCTGAGATCTCGCCACTGCACTCCAGCCTGGGGGACAGTGCAAGACTCCGTCTCAAAACAAAAACAAACCAATCTCTGCAAAGAAGACTAGCCTACACCAGTCAGGATTTACCCCTGGAGCTGGGTAGGATGTAATGATTTTCCTGAGTCCCTGGGAGGAGCGGGACACACACACAAACGGTGTCTGCCAGCAAGAAAGAAAGAGGTGTACAGACACAAACTTGATCTAGACAACAGGGACTGCCTCAGAACCAGCGGCCCCCGAGGGTTAAGATGAAGAGTCTCTATGAAGGAAGTGAAGATTTACTGTTAAGTGTTAAGTACAATGTTACCAGGTTCCAAGGAAATTCCCAAGGAAGGCAGAGGATTGAGAGCTTCTCTCTGCCCACTTCCTATCCCCATCTCTAAGACAACTGGGCTGGGTAGGCTGGAGACCTGCAGGCTAGCACACAGCCACCCCTGGTTGGCTGTGAGGTGGAAGCTCCAGACCTGTTTATGGAGCCCATTTTAGAAGCCCCTATCCCTCCTCACATTTTAAGAATAAATTAGAACATTTTATTACATTTTCACAACTAATAAAATTAACAGTAATTTATCCTTTTTTTTTTTTTTTTTTTT
>NW_016108072.1:334838-345443 GCF_001604975.1 Cebus imitator | reverse complement strand
GTCTCATTTTGTCGCCAGGTGCCAGGCTGGAGAATGGCACAATCTCGGCTCACTGCAGCCTCCGCCTCCCGGCTTCAAGCAATTCTCCTGCCTTAGCCTCCCAAGTAGCTGGGACTACAGGCACACGCCACCAAGCCCAATTAATTTTTGTATTTTTAGTAGAGACGGGGTTTCACCATGTTGGCCAGGATGGTCTCCATCTCTTGACCTCATGATCCGCCCTCCTTGGCCTCCCAAAATGCTGGGATTACAGGCTTGAGCCACTGCACCTAGCCAAAGTGTACAATTTCATAAGTTTTGACATAGGTGTACAAATCATCACAATCAACCTGGTGATCACCTTCAGGCGGGGCGCAGTGGCTCACGCCTGTAATCCCAGCCCTTTGAGAGCCAAGGTAGGGAGATCACCTGAGGTCAGGAGTTTCCGAACAACCTGGCCAACATGGTGAAACCCCGTTTCTACTAAAAATACAAAAATTAGTCAGGCATGGTGGGCACCTGTAATCCCAGCTACTCGGAAGCCTGGGGCAGGAGAATCACTTGAATGCGGGAGGTGGAGGTTGCAGTGAGCCGAGATTGCACCATTGCACTACAGCCTGGGCAACAAGAGTGAAACTCCATCTCAAAAAGAAAAAAAAAAGACGACTACAACCATTGGCCCCAAAGGTGCCCTTGTACTTCTTTGTTAATTTGATTCTTCCTCCACCCTGCTCCCAGGCAATCAATCGCTGATCAAATTTCTATCACCATAGGTTAATTTGCATTTTCTAGATTTTAAATAATTTTATTTTATTGAGATGGAGTCTTGCTCTGTCGCCCAGGCTAGAGTATAGTGGCTCACTACAATCTCCATCTCCCAGGCTCAAGCGATTCTTCTGCCTCAGCCTCTTGAGAGCTGGGATTACACCACACCCAGCTAATTTTTGTATTTTCAGTACAGACAGGTTCTACCATCTGGCCAAGCTGGTCTTGAACTCCTTACCTTGTGATCCACCAGCCTCGGCCTCCCAAAGTGCTGGGATTACAGGTGTGAGCTACTGCACCCGGCCTATTTATTTATTTTTAGACATGAGGTCTTGCTCTGTTGTCCAGGCTGAAGTGCAGTGGTACAATCACAGCTCACTGCAGCCTCAAACTCTTAGGCTCAAGTGATCCTGCTGCCTCAGCCTCTTAAGTAGCTGGGACTACAGACACACAGATCTGGCTAACTTTTTTTCCTATTTTTTTTTTTAAAGATAGGGTCTTGCTATGTTGCTCAGGCTGGTCTTGAACTCCTGGCCTCAAGCGATCCTCCCACTTCTAGGATTTTATATAAATGGAATTATACAGGATAAGTTTGTGTTTTTTTTTTTTTTTTTTGTCTAACTTCATTTACTTAACATAATTGTTGAGATTCATTCATTTAGTGATCCGTATTGCTGAGTAGTATTCCATTGGGTGGATGTTCCACCATTTGCTTACCACCCGCTTGTTGATGGACACTTGGGTGATTTCCAGTTTTGGGCCATTACTAATAAAGCTGCTATGTACATTGACATATAGTCTTTGTATGGGCATATGCTTTCATTTCTTTGAGTAAATACTTGGGAGTAGAATGGTTAAGTCACACGGCAGGTGAATAATTAACGTATTTTTCTTTTTTGAGACAGGGTCTGATATGGTTTGGCTCTGTGTCTCAAATTTCATCTTTAATTGTAAATCCCCATGTGTTGACAGAGGGATCTGTAATCCCCGCGTGTGAAGGAAGGAAAGTGATTAGATTATGGGGGCCGTTTCCCCAAAGCTGCTGTTCTCTTAATAGTGAGTGAATTATCACAAGATCAGATGGTTCTATAAAGAGTAGTTTTTCCTGCATTCTCACTCTTCCCTCTGCTGCCACCATGAGAAGAAGGTTCTTGCTTCCCCTTCGCCTTTCACCATGATTATAAGTTTCCTGAGGTCTCCCCAGCCATCTGGAACTGTGAATCAATTAAACCTCTTTCCTTTATAAATTACCCAGTTTCAGGTAGTATCTTTATTGCAGTGTGAAAACGGACTAACGCTGGGTCTCGCCCTGTCACCCAGGCTAGAGTGCAGTGGTGCGATCACACCTCACTGCAGCCTTGACCTCCCAGGCTGAAGTGATCCTCCCACCTCAGCCTCCTGAGTTATCTAGGACCAAAGGCATATGACACCATGCCCAGCTAATTTTTTTTTAATTTCTTTTTTTTTCAGACGGCGTCTTGCACGTCGCCCAGGCTGGAGTCCAGTGGTGCAATCTTGGCTCATTGCAACCTCTGCCTCCTGGGTTCAAGAGATTCCCCTGCCTCAGCCTCTCGAGTAGCTGGTACTACAGTTGTGCTCCACTATGCCGGGCTAATTTTTTGTATTTTTAGTAGAGATGGGTTTCACCATGTTAGCCAGGATGGTCTCAATCTCCAGACCTGGTGATCCACCAGCCTCGGCCTCCCAAAGTGCTGGGATTACAGGCGTGAGCCACTGCGCCCGGCAGCCCAGCTAATTTCTTTTTTAAAAATTACTTACCTGGCAGGGGAGATACCATGATCATGAAGGTGGTTTTCCCAGGGCAAGGCTTATCCGTGCACTCTGGATGTGCCAACCCTGCGATTTCTCCAAATGTGGGAAACTCGACTGCATAATTTGTGGTAGTGGGGGACTGCATTTGTGCTTTCCCCTGGTTAGAAAAAAAAAATTACTTGTAGAGATGGGGTCTCCCTATGTTGCCCAGACTTGTCTTGAACTTGTCTGGGTTACTTGTCAAGGTTCAAGTGATCCCTTTGCCTCGGCTTCCCATAGCGCTGGGATTACAAGCATGAGACACCCTTCCCTGGCTATAATTAACTACTTAAAAACATAAGGCCGGGCGCAGTGACCCACTCCTGTAGTCCCAGCACTTTGAGAGGCCGAGGCGGGTGGATCATGAGGTCAAGAGTTCGAGACCATCCTGGCGAACATGGTGAAACCCTGTCTCTACTAAAAATGTAAAAATTAGCTGGGCGTGGTAGCGTGCGCCTGTAGTCCCAGCTACGTGGGAAGCTGAGGCAGGAGAATCACTTGAACCTGGGAGGTGGAGGTTGCAGTGAGCCGAGATGGCGACACTGCATTCCAGCCTGGCAATAGAGTGAGACTCCATCTCAAATTAATAAATAATAAACATACACAAATACTTCCCTACTCTGTCCCAAAGTGGTTACATTATATTACTTTCTCCCAGTAGCATATGAGAGTTTCAGTTTCTGCACATCCCCAACAACATTTGGTACAGTTAATTTTTAAAATGTCAACCATTGCAGTGGGGGCATAGCAGTCTGTCTCTGGTTTTAATTTGCATGTAACCAATGACTTACGGCATTGAACATTTCTTAATATATTTCTTTGCCATCTGTATCTAATCTTTAGCAAAATGTCTATTTAGATCTATCTTTTGTCTGTTTTTTCTTTTCTTTTTATTTTTTTGAGACAGGGTCTTATTCTGTTGCCCAGGCTGGGGTGTAGTTGGGCTTGTCACCCAGGCTGGAGTGTAGTTGCACAATCGTGGCTCACTGCAGCCACAACCTCCAGTGCTCAAGGATCCTCCCACCTCAGTCTCTGAGTAGCTGGGACCACAGGGATGTGCCACCAAGCCCAGAGATTTTTGTATTTTTTTGGTAGAGATGGGGGTCTTACTATGTTGGCTCAGGCTGCCCTCCAACTCCTGGGCTCAAGCAATCCTCCTGCCTCCACCCCCTAAGTGCTGAGATTATGTGTGAGCCACTGCATCAGCCTCTTTTATCCATTTTTTTATTGGGTTATTTGACTTCTTATTACTGAGATGTAAGAGTTTTTTTTAATGTATTCTAGATACAAGTTCTTTGTTGGAGATCTGTTTTGCGAATATTTACTCCCAGGCTGTGAGTTGCCTTTTCATTTTTGTAAACAGTGTCTTTTCAAGATAATTGGGGCCAGGCATGGTGGCTCACCCCTGTAATCTCAGCACTTTGGGAGGCCAAGGTGGGCAGATCACCTGAGGTCAGAAGTTCTAGACCAGCCTGGCCAACATGGCAAAACCCCATCTCTACTAAAAATACAAAAATTAGCTGGGCATGGTGGCTCACGCCTGTAATCCCAGCTACTCAGGAGCCTGAAGCAGGAGAATCGCTTGAACTCGGGAGGCGGAGGTTGTAGTGAGCCAAGATTGCACCACTGCACTCCAGCCTGGGCAACAAGAGCAAAGCTCTATCTCAAAAAAATAAATACATAAAAATAAAATAAAGTTAATTGGTTAAGCAATTTGCTCATGATGTAACTTTATGTAGTTTTCTTCAGATTTCTTCTGTTTGGGGTTCATTGAGCTTTTTTGTAATTACTGCTAATTTTCATCAAATACAGAAATTTTTATTTCTTTTAGTGTTTAAGTCCCTTCGAGTCTCTCCTCTTCTTCTGGGACTTCAGTTACATGTAAATTATACTTTGACGTCCCACAGTTCATTGATCCTCTGCTCCTTTGCTTTTTATTTTTCCCCCTTTGTTCTCTCTGTATTTAATTTCGGATAGTTTCTACTGCCTTGTCTTCAAATTCAGTAATCTGCACTTCAGTGCCTAGATTGCTGCTAATCCCATCCAGTCTATTTTTAATCTCACATATTGCAATTTCTTTATCCAGTAGTTTTGAATTTGGAGTTTTAGAAATAGACTTCGTGTCTCTTATGCTCAGGATTTTGTCTACCTTCTTGAACATACAGAGTCTGTAATTTCTGTTTTAATGTCCTTGTCTACTAATTCTGCCTATCATTTATGTCATTTCTCAGTCAGTCTCTCTATAGATTTATTTTCATTATCATGATGAGTCATATTTTTCCACTCTTCATATACCTGGTCATTTTCAATTGGATGCAAGATGCTGTGATTTTAAATCGTTGTATTCTGGGATTTTTTTCCTTTTAATTTTCAGCTTTGGTCTTGGAGGCAGCTAAGTTACTTGGAAACAATTTGACCCTTTTGAGGCTTGCCTTTAAGTTTTTTCTAGGGCTCATTTGGCAATACTCTCTTTTCTGAGTCCTCTGTCTGAAGCTGGTTTATTAGGAGGTCTTTCTACTCTGCCATTGGAAACATGAAATATACCCAGTTCTGTGAGTTCTGGTGATGGCTCTGCCTGTCCTTTCCAATGGCTCTTTCCCCAGCTGTGGTAGTGTCCCCACACATCCGCACTGATCAGCATTCAGGCGAAGTTTGCAGATCACTGGAGCTCTCTTTTTCTTTTTTTCTTTTTAAATTTATTTTAATTTGTTCATTTTTTTTAGAGACGGGGGTCTCACCAAGTTGGTCAGGCTGGTCTCGAACTCCTGACCTTGTGATCGCCCACCTCGGCCTCCCAAAGTGCTGGGATTACAGGCATGAGCCACCGCGCCTGGCTGGAGCTCGTTTTCTATAAGCTTTCTCTTTTGCAGGGCTTTGCCTTGAAAATTCCAGCCACCTCCCTAAATGCTTAACTGTTTCCTCAGCTCAGGTATGTACATGAAAATACAGGTTTTTCTGTATAGTTATACATTTTCTTTTCTCACAGGTAAATACCTGGGAGTCAGATTGCTGACTCATACTGTAAATATGTGTTTTACTTTACAGGAAACTTCCAGATTTTCTTCCAAAAAGGATGTATCATTGTGCAATTCCACCCAGCAAAATGGCCACACCATTCACCAATTTCACCCAATAACATAGAATAATTCTCTTCTCATTTTTTCTTTTAGCCTTTCTAATAGTTGTGTTTTTATTTTTATTTTATTTTTTTAAAGATTGGGTTTCACCATGTTGGTCAGGCTGGTCTTGAACTCCTGACCTCAGGTGATCCGCCCGCCTTGGCCTCCAAAGTGTTTGGATTACAGGCGTGAGCCACCGTGCCCGGCCTATTTTTATTTTATATATATTTTTTGAGACAGAGTCTCACTCTGTCGCCAGGCGCCAGGCTGGAGTGCAGTGGCGTGATCTCGGCTCACTGCAAACTCCGTCTCCCAGGTTCAAGCAATTCTCCTGCCTCAGCCTCCTGAGTAGCTGGGACTACAGGCATGCACCACCACACCCAGCTAATTTTTGTATTTTTAGTAGAAATGGAGTTTCACCATGTTGGCCAGCCAGGATGGTCTCGATCTCTTGACCTCGTGATCCGCCTGCCTCCGCCTCCCAAAGTGCTGGGATTACAGACGTGAGCCACCGTACCAGACTTTATTTTTTATTTATTTATTTATTTTTTGAGACAGAGTCTCCCTCCATTGCCAGGTGCCAGGCTGGAGTGCAGTGGTGCGATTTCGACAGAGTCTCACTCTGTCACCAGGCGCCGGGCTGGAGTGCAGTGGCATGATCTCGGCTCACTGCAAACTCCGTCTCCCAGGTTCAAGCAATTATCCTGCCTCAGCCTCCTGAGCAGCTGGGACTACAGGCATGCGCCACCACGCCCAGCTAATTTTTGAATTTTTAGTAGAGACAGTGTTTCACCGTGTTGGCCAGGATGGTCTCGATCTCTTGACCTCGTGAACCACCCACCTCGGCCTCCCAAAGTGCTGGGATTACAGGAATAAGCCACTGCGCCCAACCTATTTTTTATTTTTTTAATAGAGACGGGGTTTTATCATGTTGGTCAGGCTAGTCTCGAACTTCTGACCTCGTAATCCACCTGCCTTGGCCTTCCAAAGTGCGGGAATTACAGGTGTGAGCCACTGTGCCTGGCCTATTTTTTGATTTTCCTAATGACTAATGATGCTAAACATTTTAAATGTGCTTACTGCTATCTATAATCTTTAGTGTTAAAATATTTTTATTTTAAAAACTAGCTGGTTTTTGCCTTATGATTGAGAACAAAATTTAAATACATGCTTTGAGTTTTAATCTATATACCATAAAATTCACCCATGTTGAAGGTAGAGTTGTGGAACCATCACAACAATACGGTTTCAGAAAATTTTCACCATCCCAAAAACTTTCCTTCTGCCCATTTGCTGTCAATCCCTACTCCTACCCTAAGGCCCAGGCAACAACTGATCTGCTTTATGTCTTTATGGACTTACATTATTTGAACTTGGAAGAAATAGAATCACACAATACGTAGTATTTTTTCTGTTTTTTTTTTGAATAATATTTTTGCGATTCTTTGATGTTATAGCATTTATGAATTGTTTCTTTTTTAAAATTTTTTTTTAATGGAACGCTTCATGAATTTTTGTGTCATCCTTGTGCAGGGGCCATGCTAATCTTCTCTGTATCATTCCAGTTTTAGTATATGTGCTGCCGAAGCAAGCACTGTTTCTTTTTTATTGCTGAAAAGAATTACATTATAAGGATACACCACATTTTGTTTGTTTGTTTTGAGACAGAGTCCTGCTCTGTCTCCCAGTCTGGAGTGCAGTGGTGCAGTCTTGGCTCACCGCAACCTCCATCACCTAGGTTCAAGCAATTCTCATGCCTGAGCCTCCTGAGTAGCTGGGACTACAAGTGCATGCCACCACACCCAACTAGTTTTTTTTGAATTTTTATTTATTTATTTATTTGGGACAGAGTCTCACTCTGTTGCCCAGGCTGGAGTGCAGTGGCACATTCTTGATTCACTGCAACCTCCGCCTCCCAGTTTCAAGCGATTCTCCTGCCTCAACCTCCTGAATAGCTAGGACTAGGGGCACGTGCCACCACACCCAGTTAATTTTTGGTATTTTTAGTAGAGATGGGGTTTCACGGTGTTAGCCAAGATGGTCTCAATCTCCTGACCTCGTGATCTGCCCACCTCATCCTCCAAAAGTGCTGGAATTATAGGCATGAGCCACCATGCCTGGCCATTTTGTTTTGTATTTTTAGTAGAGATGGGGTTTCACCATGTTGGCCAGGCTGATCATGAACTCCTGACCTCAGATGATCCCAAAGTGCTGGGATTTCAGGCATGAGCGACTGCCCAGCTCACGTTTTCTTTCTTTCTTTCTTTCTTTCTTTTTTTTTTTTTTGAGACAGAGTTTCACTCTTGTTACCCAGGCCGGAGTGCAATGGCGCGATCTCGGCTCACCGCAACCTCCGCCTCCTGGGTTCAGGCAATTCTCCTGCCTCAGCCTCCTGAGTAGCTGGGATTACAGGCATGCACCACCATGCCCAGCTAATTTTTTGTAGTTTTAGTAGAGACGGGGTTTCACCATGTTGACCAGGATGGTCTCGATCTCTTGACCTCGTGATCCACCCGCCTCGGCCTCCCAAAGTGCTGGGATTACAGGCGTGAACGTTTTATTTCTTTAATCACCAGTTGATGAACATTTAGATGGTTACCAATTTTAAGCCATTATGAATAATGTTTCCATGATTGTTTACATGTAAGTCTTTGTGTGAACATGATGTTTTCATTTCTCTTGGGTAGATAAATGGGAGTGGAGTTACAGAATTGTAGAGTAAGTATATGCTTAACTTTTTATGAAGATTTCTCTGGTGAAATATCTACTTAACTTTTTGCCCGATGTAAAATTGGGTTGTTTGTCTAATTGCTGAGTTTTAAGAGCTCTTTATCTGTTCTTAATGCAAGTCCTTTAGCAGAGATGTGATTTGCAGATACTTTATCCTAGCTTATGGTTTGTATTTTCATTTTCTTATTTGTGTCTTCTGAAGAGCAAAAGTTCTTTAAAATTTTTATGAAGTCCAGTATATGAATTTTGCCATAGATCATGTTTTTGATGTCAAGCTAAGAAATACTTGATCACAACAATTTTCTTCTATTTTTTCTAGATGTTTTGGTTATTAGCTTTAGATCTGTGATCTATTTTTTGGGTATAGTGAGAAGGTACTAGTCCACATTTGTGGAGAATTTTTTGTTTTTTTCTTAGTTTATTTTGGTATATGGATGAGTTGTATAATAATATTTGTTGAAAAGATTTTCTTCTACCCTACTGAATTGCCTTGGACACTTTGCTAAAAATTAACTCAAGTTTATTTCTGAAATCTCTATTATGTTCCATAACCTATATGTGTATGCTTACTAATACCACATTGTCTTAATTATTGCAGCTATATAGAAAATTTTGAATCCAGTAGTATACATCATAAAAACTTGCATTTCTTATTCAAAATTATTTGGTTATTCTAGGTTCATTGCATTTTCATGTACATTTTAGGATCAGTTAGTCAATTCTATAAAAAAAAATTAAAAAGCTTGCTGGGATTTTGAGAGAGATTGCATCAAATCTACAAATATATCATTTTAACAATATTGAGTCTTCCAATCCATGAATATTGTATATTTCTTCATTTATTTTATTTAATTAATTAATTTATTTCTTTTTGAGATGGTGTCTTGTTCTGTAGGTCAGCTGGAATGCAGTGTTGTGGTCATAGCTCACTGCAGCCTTGAATCATTGAACTCCTCAAGCCTTGAGGAGCCCAGTTCCCCCCACCTCAACCTCCCAAAGTGCTGAAAAAAACAGGCATGAGCCACTGTGTCCAGCCTATATCTTTCCATTGATTGGAAAAGTTTAAATTTTCTCTCAGCAGTGCTTCATAGTTTTCAGTGTACAGAAGACAGTCAACAGTATACAGATGTTATGCTATTTGTGTTAAGTTTGTTCTTTATTTGCTATTATGAACAAATTTACTTTTTAATTTTGAGTGTTCATTGTTAAATGATAGAAGTATATAAATCACATACCATAAAATTCACCTTTTTAAAATGTACCATTATGTATTTTTACTATATTCACAAAGTTTTGTAACCATCCCCACTATCTGATTCCAGAATATTTTTATTACACCAGAAGAAACCTGTATCTCTTAGTAGTCAGTCTCTGTTGTCTCCTGTCTTCAAACTCTAGCAGCCACTAATCTACTTTCACTTTGTATAGACTTGCCTATTCTTGGGATTTCATATAAGTGGAATTATACAATATGTGGACTTTTGTAGCTGGCGTCTTTCACTTAGCATGCTGTTTTCAAGGTTTGTACAAGTTGTAGCATTATCAGCACTTTATTCATTTTGATGGGCAAATAACATTCCATTGTATGGATGTACAACATTTTATTTAGCCATTCATCAATTGATGAACATTGGGTTGTTTCTACTTTTTTGCTACTATGAATAACACTGATACGAATATTTGCTTACAAATTGTCGTGTGAATATGTTTCCATTTTGGGGGGTATATACCTAAGAATGAAATTGGTAGGTCATATGGTAACACTATATTTAGCTTTTTGAGGAGTTGCCAGACTTGTCCAAAGCAGCTGCACCATTTCATATTCCCACAGCGATATATGAGGGTTCCAATTTCTCCACAACCTTGCCAACATTTATTATTGCCCATCTGTTTTATTATAGCCATCCTAGTAGGTGTGATGTAGCATCTCCTTGTGGGTTTGACTTGCATTTCCCTGATAGCTAATAATATTTACAATCTTTTCATGTGCTGTTGTCCATTTGTATATCTTCTTTGGAAAAATATCTGTTTAAATCCTTTGCCCAATTTTTGGGGGGCAATTTGTCTTTTTAAGTTGTTGTTATTTTATATTCTGGTTACTAGTCCCTGATTATATACATAATTTGCAAGTAATTTACCTCATTCTCTGTGTTGTCTTTTCACTTTCTTTTCTTTTTTCTTTCTTTCTTTTTTTTTTTTT
>NW_016108072.1:332785-334044 GCF_001604975.1 Cebus imitator | reverse complement strand
TGGAGTGCAGTGGTGTGATCTCAGCTCACTGCAACCTCCGCCTCCCGGGTTCAAGCAATTCTCCTGCCTCAGCCTTACGAGTAGCTGGAATTACAGGTGTGTACCACTACACCCGGCTAATTTTTGTGTTTTTAGTAGAGACAGGGTCTCACAATGTTGGTCAGGATGGTCTCAAATTCCTCACCTCGCGATCCACCTGCCTTAGCCTCCCAAAGTGCTGGAATTACAGGCGTGAGCCACCACCCCCAGTCAACTTCATTCTTTTGCATGTAGATATCCAGTTGCCCCAGCATCAGTGATTTGTTGATAAGACATTTTTCTCTATTAAATTATCTAGGCCCCCCTGTTTAAAAAAAAAATCAATGGAACAGAATTACATGTGTATACTTCTGGACTCTCAGTTCTATTTCTATTTCATTAATCTGTATGTCTGTCCTTAGGCCAGTACTCAACAGTCCTGATTGCTGTAGCATTGTAGGAAGTTCTGAAATCAAGAAGTGTAAGTTCTCCAATATTGTTCATTTTCAAGATTGTTTTAGCTATCCTGGGTCTGCTGCATTTTTATACAAATTTCAGAATCAGCTTTTCAATTTCTGCAAAAAGAGAAGCTAGGATTTTGATAGGGACTACACTGAAAATGTAGACAAATTTAGGGAGTATTGCCATCTTAACAATATTGTCTTCCAATCCATGAATATGGAATATCATTCTATTTATTTAAGCCTTCTTTAATTTCTTTCAATGTTTTGTAGTTTTCAGCATATGAATCTTGTGTTTCTTGTGTTAAATTCATTCCTAAGTCATTTATCCTTTTTTTTGGAGTGCAGGGGCGTGATCTCAGCTCACTGCAACCTATGACTCCCTGGTTCAAGCAATTCTCCTGCCTCAGCCTCCTGAGTAGCTGGGATTACAGGCGCATGCCACCATGCCAGGCTCATTTGTGTATTTTTAGTAGAGAAAGAGGTTTCACCGTGTTGGCCAGGATAGCCTCCATCTCCTGACCTTGTGATTCGCCCACCTCAGTCTCCCAAAGTGCTGGGATTACAGGCGTGAGCCACCATGCCTGGCCAATTTATCCTTTTTTATGATATTGTAAATGAAATTATTTTCTTAATTTCTTCAAGCTGGCTAAATTTATTATCTCTAATAGGTTTTCTGTGGCTTCCATAAAATTTAATAATTCTTTCCATAGAATAATCATGTTATCTGAGAATAGAAGTAATTTTCCTTTTCTTTTTCTTTTTTTTTTTTTTTTTTTT
>NW_016108072.1:328378-329934 GCF_001604975.1 Cebus imitator | reverse complement strand
CTGGGATTACAGGCGTGAGCCACTGCGCCCGGCCTCCTTTTTTTTTCAATAGTGATGCCATTTCTTTCTTTCATTTTGGGGAAGGGAGGGAGGATCTAATTTGCATGGCTATCATGATTTCCGGTACAACATTTGAATAGATGCAGTAAGAGCAAAAATCCTTTCCTCGTTGCTGATCTTAGGGGAAGAGTTTCAGTCTTTCACCACTAGGTACTGTTCGTGGTGAACTTTTCGTAGATTGATCTTTATCAGTTCAGAGAACTTCCTTTCTATTTCTATTTCTAGCTTTCTGAGTATTTTCATCATATAAGGTATTGGATTCTTTCAAATGCTTTTTCTGCATCACTGACCTGATTTTAAAGCTTCCATCTTTTATTCTATTAATATGATATATAACATTGATTTTCATATCTTCAGCCAAACTTGCCTTCTTGGGAAAAGTCCCCATCAGTCATGCTGGACACTCTTTTTCATATGTTGCTGGATTCAGTTTGATACTATTTCTTTTGAAGATTTTTACATCTATACTGACAAGAGATATTGGTCTGTAGTTTTCTTCATTTTTGTTTGTTTTTTCTTGTGATGTCTTTGTCTGTTTTGGGTACTGGGAAATTATTGGCTTCGTTGAAAGATTTGGAAAGTGTTCTCTCCTTTTCCACTTTTTGGAAGAGTTTGTAAGGAACTGGTGTTAATTCTTCTTCAACGGTGACATAAAATTCAACAGCGAAGTCGTCTGTGCTTGGGCTTTTCTCTGTGGAAAGTTTTTTGATTATGTTTATTGATCTTTATGTATACTGATTACATATATTGATCTTGCATACTGTGATTCCACTAAACTTACTTATTAATATTCCTTGTTTTAAAGTACATTCCCTAGATTTATGTACATCTATGCATTCTGTAATTAAAGACAGTCTTACCTATTACTTTCTAATCTGCATGCCTTTAATTTCTTTCCCTTCCCTGATTGTACTGGAAATTCTACTCCAGACCAATGTGGAATAGAAGTGGACAGAGACAATATTCTTGCCTTTTTCCTGATTTTAGGGAGAAAGCATTCAGGCTACACCATTAGGTATCAAGTTAGCTGTAGTTATTTGGTAAATTGTCTGTTGTGACGTCCCTCTTTTATTGCTGACTTTGGTGATCTGTGTATTCTCTCTTTTTTGCTTGGTCAGACCAGTTAAAGCTTTATCAATTTTGTTGATTTTTTTAAAAAATGAACCAACTTTTGGTTCCATGGATTTTCTCTGTTTTTTTCTATTTCATTAATTTCTGCGCTTGTCTTTATTATTTCTTTCCTTCTTCTTACTTTAGCGTGTTTTTTGTTTTTGGCAGATGCTCATCTGGTACACTTTGAATTTGATTTGTTTTTCTTTTCTTGAGCTTAGATTATTGATATTTGGTTTTCTCCCATTCTAATATAAGAATTTCAAACTATAAGCCGGGCGCGGTGGCTCAAGCCTGTAATCCCAGCACTTTGGGAGGCCGAGGCGGGTGGATCACGAGGTCAAGAGATCAAGACCATCCTGGTCAACATGGTGAAACCCCGTCTC
>NW_016108072.1:321672-327493 GCF_001604975.1 Cebus imitator | reverse complement strand
TTAGACGGAGTCTTGCATTTTCACCAGGCTGGAGTGCAGTGGCACAATCTCGGCTCACTGCAACTTCCGCCTCCCAGGTTCAAGCAATTCTCTTGCCTCAGCCTCCTGAGTAGCTTGGATTACAGGTGTGTGCCACCACGATGGCTAATTTTTGTATGTTTGGTAGAGACGGGTTTCACCATTTTGGCCAGGATGGTCTTGATCTCCTGACCTCATGATCCACTCGCCTTGGCCTCCCAAAGTACTGGGATTACAGGCGTGAGCCACCGTGCCCAGACTTGGGTTACTTTTTTTTTTAAAAAAAGGCCAGCCAAATTTAGCAGTAGGGGATTTTATACCAACTTTAGTGACACTAATTTTTTTTTTAGACGGAGCCTCATTCTGTCGCCAGGCTGGAGTGCAATGGTGCGATCTCGGCTCACTGCAATCTCCGCCTTCCGGTTCAAGCAATTCTCCTGCCGCAGCCTCCCGGGTAGCTGGGACTACAGGCGCACACCACCGCGCCCAGCTAATTTTTTTGTATTTTTAGTAGAGACGGAGTTTCACCATGTTGGCCAGCCAGGATGGTCTCGATCTCTTGACCGCGTTATCCGCCCCGCCCCGGCCTCCCAAAGTGCTGGGATTACAGGCTTGAGCCACCGCACCCGACCTGATTGACTTTTAAAATATCATGTGAAGTATAAGTTGCGGTCCTTTTTTAAAAAATGATTAACCAGCCTGACCAACATGGTGAAACCCCGTCTTTAAATAAAAGAAAAAAAAAAAAAGTAGTAACTCAAGGCCAGGCACTGTGGCTCACGCCTGTAATCCCAGCACTTTCAGAAGCCGAGGCAGTCGGATCACGAAGTCAAGAAATAGAGACTATCCTGGTCAACATGGTAAAACCCCGTCTCTACTAAAAATACAAAAATTAGCCAAGCATGATGGCCCACACCTGTGACCCCAGCTACTTGGGAGGCTGAGGCAGCAGAATTGCTTGAACCTGGGAGCTCACTGCAACCTTCGCCCCCAGGTTCAAGTGATTCTCCTGCCTCAGCCTCCCAAGTAGCTGGGATTACAGGCATGAGCCACCACACCTGACTAATGTTGTATTTTTAGCAGAGATAGGGTTTCACTATGTTGGCCAGACTGGTCTCAACTCCTGACCTCAGGTGATCCACCCGCCTCAGCCTCCCAAAGTGCTGGATTACAGACATGAGCCACCATGCCCGGCAGACTTGTCTTTCACTATAAAGTACAATGGTAGATATAGGTTTTTTTGTGGATGTCTTTCATTGCTTTGAGGAGGTGCCTTTTTAATTCTTACTTTGACAAGAGGTTTCATCATGAATAAATGTTGAATTTCTCCCATATCTCCTTCATATTTTACCTTTTTTTCTTTCTTTGTTGAATTCTTGGTAATTTTTTAAGCTCTTTTTTTTTTTTTAATTTAAAGTCGGGGTTTCACCATATTGGCCAGGCTGATCTCGAACTCCTGACCTCAGGTGATCCGCCCGCCTCGGCCTACCAAAGTGCTGGGATTACAGGCGTGAGCCACCGCGCCCGGCAAAGCTGTACTTTTCAATTTACTATTCTGTCTTCAACTTTGTCTATTCAGCTTTTTCACATGTCTTTTCAGGCTTTTTAATTTTAATTATTGCAGTTTCATTTGTAGAAGTTTAATCTGGTTCATCTTTAAATATGCCTTATTAGTATTATTGGTTTCTTTCTCATTCTATTTTCAGTATCTTTTTTTTACTTCATTAAATACATTAAAATGCTTATTTTCTATTCTGTGTCTCATCATTCTATCTTATGCAGGATTTGTGGATCTCACCCTGCTATTTATTTATTGTTTCTGCTGACTCATGCTCCTTGTGGTTTGTTTCCATATGAACCTATTAATTTTTATTATGAGGTCATGTTTCTTGTAATTCTTTGTGGGAAGTCTTTGAATCTGTGTTTAAAATATATTCTTCCAGAAAGGATTTGTGTTTGCTTTTGCCAGGCGCCTAAGAGTACTTCCAACTCAGAACCACCTGAAACATTTTTTTGGCTTAAGGTTTTTCTGGTTATACAGGGAATATAATTTTGGGCTTTTCTCTGCCTGAATGTTGGCTTTTGGACTTCCTTTTTACCCTGTGTTGCTTCTCCAGCCACAGCTAAGTGGCTACAGCAAAGTCTTCTGTAGGTGAGTTTTTTTGCCCTATTTCTCTCCTAGGGCATTGACTTCTGAGAAGTCCCAAATCAGGAGGAGATGAAGGGTCCTACCTCCCAGGACCAGACTTCAGGTCTTTTCTCCTCTTCCTGGTTAGTTTTGGTTCCCTTAAAAGCAGAGCCTCCAAGTTTTTTATGTAACTTTTTTTTTGAGATGGAGTCTCACTCTGTCACCTAGGCTGGAGTTCAGTGGCCCGATCTCAGCTCACTGCCACCTCCACCTCCCAGGTTCAAGCGATTCTCCTGTCTCAGCCTCCTGGGTAGCTGAGATTATAGGCGCACACCACCAGCTAATTTTTGTATTTTTAATAGAGATGGGGTTTCACCATGTTGGTCAGGCTACTCTTGAACTCCTGAGCTCATGATCTGCCTGCCTCGGCCTCCCAAAGTGCTGGGATTACAGGTGTGAGCCACCACACCTGGCCAGTTTTTGTGTGATTAATTTGAGAAGTAATCCCAGGGAGACGGAGTGAGGGCTGGAGAGAGAAACAAAGAAAGAGGCAAGCCCAGGACAAGGTTGCCTTATCAAGGGGACCTCTGATAGGTGCTTGATTCCTCTAGGATCTTCCAAGAAGTCTTACGAAATGGGAGGTTAAAAAAAGACACAGTGAGTATTTGCTTGAGTCACTCATTGGTCAAGAGTGGCTGCACAGACATGAACTCCTCTGAACTTGGGTCTGCGCATGCCTGAGGGTCCAGGGGATTCCCAAGAGCATCTGCCCTGTGGGTCAGACTCAGGCAGGAAGGGAGGGGTGAGCCCCATGTGCCCAAGGTGAGGTGGCACCTGCGTGAGGCCCACAGAACACTCATCACCTCAGCAGTGACTGGAATCAGAACTGGGGTCAAGCGGACTGAAGTGGTGCCCAGGAGGTGCTTGGCACACTGGCCGTTTACAGCCCAGGGCCTCGGGAAGCACAGGCCCCGGTGTAGGCTCACCCTGGTGGGGTCATGCTCTCTTGTAATTCTGGCTGCTGACTGATTCTGTTTAACATCGGTCATCTGTGCTTTCACACACACGTTTCTGGTATTTCATTCAGCATTTTTAGGACAGGATTTCTCTATTCAATTAGTCTGCATATTTCTGGATACAGAAGTAAATCATTAATATTTTCAAAATGCTTCCATATGCATTTTTTTTTTTTTTTTTTGGAGATGGAGTCTCGCTCTGTCACCCAGACTGGAGTGTAGTGATGCAATCTCGGTTCACTGCAACCTCCGCCTCCTGAGTTCAAGTGATTCTCCTGCCTCAGCCTCCCTAGTAGCTGGGATTACAGGTGTGCGCCACCACACCTGGCTAATTTCTGTATTTTTAGTAGAGATGGGGTTTCACCATATTGGCCAGGCTGGTCTTGAACTCCCGACCTTGTGATCCATCCTCCTCAGCCTCTCAAAGTGCTGGGATTACAGGCATGAGCCACTGTGCCCGAAGTTCTATATGCATTTTAACATTCATTTAAAATTTTTCTGAGTATTGAAGTCAAGCATCCCTTTTTGGAATTCCTATAATCCACTTTTGTTCCTAAACAGGCCAGTCAATAATGACAGTAACAACACAGCAGCTTCCAGCTGTTGAACACCTACTATGTGCTTTTGTTATTGACGATATTACATTTCTATATGCTATAAACCCAATAATAATAGACATTGTTTTATACAATTGCTTTTTACAATTAGTTAACAGAAAGAAGAAATGTGTATTTATACTGTCTTTTAAATTTATACATAATTACCTCACCAGCACTCTGTTTTGTCATATGGTTTGGAGTACCATTGGGGTCACTTACTTAAATCCTGAAGAACTTCCTTTATTATAACGTAAGGTAGGTCTGGTAGCAACAAATTATGCCGATTTTTGTTTATCTGGAAATGTCTACATTTCACTTTCCTTTCTGGAATCTAGTGATGGCAACAGTGATCCATCTAGAGTGGCCACTGCCAAGACACCAGCTGCAGCAGGGATGTGTGGTCCTCACCTCCTGCTCCACAGAGCAGGCAGGAGCCCTGCCTTCCTCGGTGCAGCTGCAGACATCCAAACCAGGCTGCAGACTCAGGCACCCCCTTCCTTTGCAGGTTCAGAAGTGCCTGCTCCCGCCGCCTGACTACTCCCTGCTGTCAGCATCTGCTCCAATCTTGGAGCAATGCTGGGACCAAAGCCAGATGCCATGAATGGCAGCAGGAGGTAGACTGATTCCTGGGAAGATGAAACCAAGTCCCCGGTGAGGCCCTATCTTCAGGCCAGGGAGGGCCTGTCCCACAGCTGGAGTAGAAACTGATGCCTTTTCCAGGCCACCATGGCTGCCCATGGATGATCATTGCACACTTCCTCCCCTCTGAGGCCCATAAAAGCCCTAGGGTCAGCCAGAGCTGAATAGATAATGGAATGACCAGCCACAGAGAGGAGCTACCCTCTCCAGGGCCTCCTCTCTGCTGAGAACAGCAAACATCAGAATGACCTGCCTGCAGAGAGGAGCTACCCTCTCCAGGGCCTCCTCTTCTCTGAGAGCTGAACACTCAACAGAACAACCTGCCTACAGAGAGGAGATACCACTGCAGGTCTCCTCTGAGCTGTTCTAACAGTTAATAAAGCTCCTCTTTGTATTGTTCACCCTTCACTTATCTGCATATCTCATTCTTCCTGGACACAGGACAAGAACTTGAGAAAGGCACCACCAGCCACAGAGGTTTCCGGCCAGAAAATAGAAACTCCAAAGATTCCATAACACTAGTTTTGCTGGAAAAGATGGTTAGTTGACAGATTTTTTTCAGCAGTTTGAATGTGTAATCCCACTGCCTTCTTCCCTCCATTGTTTCTGATGAGAAGGTGGTGGTTATTGTTATTGGGGCTCCCTTGGACTTGACAAACCAATTTTCTTGTTTTCAATATATTCTCTTTGTCCTTGGCTTTCCAGAGTTTTAATAGAGTGTGTCTGAGTGTGGCTCTCTGCTACTTGAAGTTCCTTAAGATTTTTAGATGTGTAGGTGGGTGGTTTTCATTTCTGAGAAGTTTTCAGCCATTACATCTTCAAATATTTGTTGTCTTCCTTTCTTTTTCTCCTCTTTCTGGTGCTCCTATTATATATACTTTGGTGTATTTAATGGTATCCCACATTTCTCTAAGGCTTTGCTCATTTTTCTTCATTCCTTTCTCTCTTTGTTCTTCAGGTTTCATTCTCTATCAATCTATCTTCAAGTTCACTGATTTTTGCTTCTGCCAGTTCAAATTGATTGCTGGTCTCCTCTACTGGATTTTTTTATTTCAGTTATGGCAATTTTCACTTTGGAAATTCCATTTTATTCTTTCTTATACAATTTCTATTTCTTTACTTATATTCTCTATTTGATGAGACATTGTCATTATACTTTCCTTTATCTTCTTTATTTTGTCTTTTTTTTAGACAGAGTCTCACTCTGTCACTCAGATTGGAGTGCGGTGTTGTAATCTCAGCTCACTACAACCTCCACCTCCCATGTTCAAGTGATTCTTGTGTCTCAGCCTCTCAAGTAGCTGGGATTACAGGCATGAACCACCACGCCTGACTAATTAAAAAAAATTTTTTTTTTTTTTTTTTTTGAGACGGAGTTTCACTCTTGCTACCCAGGCTGGAGTGCAATGGTGCGATCTCGG
>NW_016108072.1:308255-320203 GCF_001604975.1 Cebus imitator | reverse complement strand
GGGTTTCACCATGTTGACCAGGATGGTCTCGATCTCTTGACCTCGTGATCCACCCGCCTCGGCCTCCCAAAGTGCTGGGATTACAGGCTTGAGCCACCGCGCCCGGCCTGTCCCATAATTTTTTGTTAAAAACTGTATTTTATAATATACTTAGATATAGTTTATACAGTATTATATTATGCTAAAATAATATATATTTGTGGTATAAAATACATTGGCCAGGCACAGTGGCTTGCGCCTGTAATCCCAACACTTTGGGAGGCCAAGGTGGGCGGATCCGCTGAGGTCAGGAGTTCAAGACCAGACTGGCCAACATGGTAAAACCCCGTCTCTACTAAAAATACAAAAATGTCGGGCGAGGTGGCACACACCTGTAATTCCAGCTACTCGGGAGGCTGAGGCAGGAGAATTGCTTGAGTCCAGGAAGCAGGGGCTGCAGTGAGCCGAGATCGTGCCACTTGCTCCCTAGCCTGGGCAACAGAGGGAGACTTTGTCTGAAAAAAATTAAAATAAAATATATTAACATTTCAGATAATAAACTGCCCACAACTCTGGGTACTCACCATGACCCCTCTGCCACATGCACACAGCTTCTTATTTTTGTTGTTTGCTTATTTATTTAGTGGCCTGGCCAGACTATTTTAGGGAGGTTTATTTTCCTGCTGTGTGCATTTTCTGATGTCATGCCTAAGAAGACACAGCCTTGGGTATGTGCACTGTCACCCCGGCATGACCATGGCTTTAAGAGGGCTTTCTCTGTGTCTGTTCTTGAGCTTTCTGTTAACCTGTGCCTTGGTACCATACAACTGTTAGCCTCTACTAACTGCTGACTGGTTCCTCTTTTGTTTGGTTTTGTTATGGAGTCTCACTCTGTTGCCCAGGCTGGAGTGCAGAGGTGCAATCTCGGCCACTGCAACCTCCGCCTCCTGGGTTCAAGTGATTCTCCTGCCTCAGCCTCCCCAGTAGCTGGGATTACAAGTACCTGCCAAAACACCCAGCTAATTTTTGTATTTTTAGTAGAGATGGGGTTTTGCCACATTGGCCAGGCTGGTCTTGAACTCCTGACCTCAGGTCATCCACCTGCCTCAGCCTCCCAAAGTGCTGGGATTACAGGTGTGAGCTACCACGCCCAGCCTGTTTCCTCTATGTTTTACAATCACCTGGACGTAATTTCTCCACAGTCTGATCAAATCAAATTCAAGCTCCTTTGCTCTGTTGCCCAAGCTGGAGTGCAGTGGCATGAACATGGCTTCCTCCAGCCTCAACCTCCTGGTTCAAGCAATCCTCCTGCCTCAGCCTCCCGTGTAGCTGGGACCACAGGTGTGTGCCACCATGTCTGGCTAACTTTGTTGCCCAGGCTGGTTTTAAACTCCTGGCCTCAAGTGATCCTCCCACCTTGGCCTCCCAAAGTGCTGGGATTACAGGTGTGAGCCACTACATCTGGCCAATAAATGTTTCTTTATTTGCCATATGGCCTTAGGACAAATTCCAGAGAATGTGAATGGTTGTTTTCAAAATCATTTTTCATCAGTTATGGTTGTTTTGTCTGCAGAGCTCCTCGTGCCAGCATTCCAGAAGTCCTCTCCCTAAGATCTTCTCTTTAATCCTAGTGTTCTAAGATTTCACAATGATGAGCCTCGGTGACAGATTTTGCTTTGTTTTATATACATTCATTTTGCTGGGCACTCAGTAGACTCTCAGTGAAGCACTTTGGTCATTTCTGAAAATGTTCATTGTGTTTTAAAAATAAGTCTTTCAAAAATAAGAAGAAAATAAAATAAAAAATAAAATAACTCTTTCCCCACTGTTACCTCTATCCTCTTTTTCAGGAAGTTGATTCAGCCAGAGAGGTTCCATCTCAGACTGATCCAATTTTCTTATCTCTTGTATCCTGTTGTTCATCTCTGAGTCTTTCTGTGTAACTTTCTGAAAGGTTTCCCTGACTTTATCTTTCTACTGCCTTCCCACATTTTAAATTCTTGTTCTCTGATTGCTCCCCTTTCTATGGCATCCAGTTCCTGCTTCATGGATGCAATGTATCTTCCAGTCTGTCTGAGATGATCAATGACAGGTTTATTTCTTGACATTTTCTTCTGCTCTTTGCATCATCTTTGTTTCCTATGAGCTCCGTTTGTTCTGCTGTTTTGGCCTCTCTCTTACATGTTGGAAGCTACCATCAAATCTTTAGAGAAGCTGAGCATGGTGGCTCATGCCTGTAATTGCAGCTACCCAGGAGGCTAAGGTGGGAGGATTGCTTGAGGCCAGGAGTTCAAGACCAGCCTGGGCAATATAGCCAGACCCCCATCTCAAAACAAAAGTCTCTGGAGAGGGCCTCCTTGGTGTGAGACAGGACATCTCACCGTGAAAGCATGCTCATGTCCCCTAGAGAGTACATTCCTTGGAGGAGAAAGAGAGCCAGACAGCCAGCCTTGGAGCTGGACACATCTGGCTCAAAATCCAGCTCCATCTCTTCCTGCTTTTTTATTCTGATTGGATAACTCCCTAGAGCATCAATATCCTTCTCAGTAAAATGAGGATAGTAAGATATCCTGTGGATCACACAAGAGCCAGCAAGCACTTGCCACAGAATAGACACTCCAGAAATGTTAACTTGCCTCCTCCTTTCAGAAGTTGATCTAGGCTGGGTGCGGTGGCTCACGCCTATAATCCCAGCACTTTGGGAGGCCAAGGTGAGTGGATCACCTGAGGTTGGGAGTTCGAGAACAGCCTGACCAACGTGGAGAAACCCTGTCTCTACTAAAATTACAAGAAATTAGCTGGGCATGGTGGCGCATGCTTGTGATCCCAGCTACTAGCGAGGCTGAGACAGGAGAGTCGCATGAACCCAGGAGGCAGAGGTTGTGGTGAGCTGAGATCACGCCATTGCTCTCCAGCCTGGGCAACAAGAGCAAAACTCCATCTCAAAAAAAAAAAAAAAAAAAAGAAGTTGATCTAAGGTACTTCAGTTGATCTAAGGTACTGACCACCTGCATTGACCATTGATGTTCATTTCTCTTCCTTTTCTTTCCCTCCCTATTTGGCCATGCCTCCACCAATCATGGAGGGACAGATCATCTCTGATAAGAAGACTTTGCCACCACACTGCCTTAAGCAGAGTGGTTAAGAAGGCATATGTTGGTGTCTGGGACCCAAGGCCTGTATTGACCCCCGAAATAGCAGATGTGATGTAAAAACAAAGATTTACCTAGCAGCCCCAAGCCTGGTGTGAGACCCCTAATTCCTATAGTCAAAGAGGAGACGGAACAATATGGTCTCAGGAACTCAAGAGTCCACCCGAGCAGAAGACTCCCAGTGACCACTGGGATCTGGATCCCAGAAAAGGGCTCTTTCTCTCCTCCTCAAAGATCTGGAGGGTTGTGCCTTAGAGCAAAGAGCATCCTCTAGCCTTCTGCAGCCTGGAGATGTAGCTCTCGAAGACAGCTGTTGGAGTTTATGCACCACACACCCACGTGGGCCTGCCTCCCCACCCACCTCCAGCCACCTGCCGTCCCCATATTGCCGCTCAAGTCTAGACTGAGACTCTGTTCTTTTGGTGGTACCACCTCCCAGGTGGGCCCTGAACCGCGGACAGGGAAGGCACAGGTTCCCAGGGGAAGGGGGAAGCCAACCAAGGAGGTCTTGCCCTGCAGGTGAGAAGCTATGCATTCTGGCCTCTCCCAGAGCGTTCTGCACCGGGCACCTGACTTCAAAGGCTCCCCTGAGCACAGCCTGACCCTATTCCTTCAGATCTCTGAGCCTGCCATGGTGGTCACTCAAGGCAGGTGTCTCTGGGTCTGGGACGGGAGTTTGGGCAGAGCTATGCTGCAGCCTGTGTCCTCTGGGCAGGGAGTCCATACATGGAGTTCCACACTCCTGAGCCCTCTGCTGAGAATGTCTGCCTCCAGGCCTGTACGCATCACCCCTGGGGTGGCAGGTCACCTGAGCAGAACCAGCACACTGGGTGCCCGGGGATCCTGTGCACTCTGGTGACCCCATCCTCCATCTCTGTCACCTCGCCCACATTTCTGAGGGACAACTGGGTACAGATTCTGGAACACTCGGTGAAATCTAAACCCCTCTATCTAATGGGCCACAGGGGCACTTCTTTTTCTTTCTTTCTTTCTGGCTTTTGAGATTTTAGATGGAGTTTTGTCCTTGTTGCCTGGGCTGGAGTGCTCACTGAAACCTCCACCTTCTGGGTTCAAGCAATTCTTCTGCCTCAGCCTCCTGAGTAACTGGGATTACAGGCGCGTGCCACCATGCCTGGCTAATTTTGTATTTTTAGTAGAGATGGGGTTTCTCCATGTTGGTCAGGGTGGTCTCAAACTCCCAAACTCAGGTGATTCACCCGCCTCAGGAGCCTGAGGTGGGCAGATCACCTGAGGTTGGGAGTTCAAGACCAGCCTAACCAACATGGAGAAATGGCCGAGATTGCGCCATTACACTCCAGACTGGGCAACAAGAGCAAAATTCCGTCTCAAAAAAAAAAAAAATCCATTATGCAGGCCAACCAGCTGTGGTGGCTCTCACCTGGAATCCCAGCACTTTGGGAGCCTGAGGTGGGCAGATCTCTTGAGCCTAGAAGTTTGAGACCAGCCTGGGTATCATGACAAAACCCCATCTCTATAAAAATTAACTGGGCATGGTGGCACGTGCCTGTATCCTAGCTACTCAGGAGGCTGAGATGGCAGGATCACCTGAGCCCAGGAGGTCAAGACTGCAGTGAGCTGTGATTGCACCACTACATTCCAGCCTGGGTGACAGAGTGAGACTCTGTCTCAAAAAAAAAAAAATCCATCATGCTGTACACTTAAGACGTGTGCACTAGGCCGGGTGCGGTGGCTCACGCCTGTAATACTAGCACTTTGGGAGGCTGAGGTGGGCGGATCACCTGAGGTCGGGAGTTTGAGACCAGCCTGGCCAACATGGTGAAACCCCCAACTCTACTAAAAATAAAAAAAACAAAAAATAAAAAAAAAATTAGCTCGGTGTGGTGGTGCACACCTGTAATCCTAGCTACTCGAGAGGCTGAGGCAGGAGAATCACTTGAACCAGGGGGGCTGAAGCTGCAGTGAGCCAAGATCGAGCCACTGCACTCCAGCCTGGGCAACAGAGCTAGACTCTGTCTCAAAAAAAAAAAAAAAAAGAAAAAGAAAAAAAATAAAGTTAAGTAACCTCTTTGAACCTCAGTGTCCTCCTTTGTCAAATTCTCGTTCTCAGCAGACATCATGGCCAGGGGACAGCAATATCCACCTTAGGACTGCTGTGAGGATTACATTGTAAACTGTGGCCACCGCTTCACAGAGCATGGCTTCCCTCTGGTGCTGTGAGTAGTGACCATAATGCTGGTTTGCCCAGAATAGTCCCGTTGATGCCTACTGTCCTGGCATGTTAAATGCCCCTTTTCACTCTCAGAAGCGCCCAGTTTAGACAAGATACAGTCAGACTATCTGTGCTTCTTTCTGTTCCTAACTCAGGTCCAGCCCGCGTGCACAGCACCACCATTTCTACTCTCCCCTCTAAAGGTCATGTTTGGTTTGTGGTTACTGACACACCAGGTCCTGCTGTTGGTCACCCAGAAAGCCAATGACAGACACAGAGGATTGCCAAGGAAGAAGGCTTTAATCCAGAGATGGGAGCTCAGTCTCAACTTCTCCCTGGCTAAAATTAGGGGTTTGTAACAATGTAAGCGAAAACAGGAACTCTGGAGGGCTAAGGAGGCAATCATGATAAAGATGGGCCTGGGTCTCATTGTCTGGGTGGGATGATCTGTGAGTTTCAGTTATTCAATACTTTTTGAGAGACCTGGTATCTCTTTGTCTGAATCCTGTGAGTTTTAAGCTTTAAGACCAGATGTGTCCATTTCTGTTTATTGGGAAACACTGTGTATGAAATTCTTTGATACTTTTTGAGAGACCTGGTAGCTCACTGTCCTAACCTGGTGAGTTTCAGGCTTTCAGATGTGTCAATTTCTAGTCATCAGTGAAAAACTGTCTGTGGGATTCTTTGATACTTTTTGAGAGGACTGGTATTTCATTGTGTGAATCTGGTGATCTTCCTGCTTTAAGACCAGATGTGAACATTTCTATTTATCAGGAAAAACTGCCTGTGGAACTATTGGGTCAATTTCAGTTATATCCTTTGTGAGCCTCAGGTTCCTCTTATTATTATATTTTAAAGATAGGGTCTCCCTACGTTGCCCAGGCTGGAGTCAGTGGCTATTCACAGGCACAATCATAGCATACTATAGCCTCGAACTCCCGAGTTAAAGTGATCTTCCTGCCTCCACCTCTGAGTAGCTGGTGCTGCTGGTGCACCCCACCACACCCAGCACAGGTTCTTATTTCTTAAATGAGAATAACAATGCCCATCTTGAAGGATGTTTAGGAGGCTTAAATGTGCAAAGCACAGGGTTTGGCACAGCCCAGGAGCCAGATAAACCTGAGTTCACTTCCATGGCCTTCTCTCCCTTCCCTCCATCATGCCAATTTTCCCCGAGCACAGCACACCAGAGCTCAACTTCTCCTGTGCTAGGAGAGCAATTTTCAGAAGTTCCAGGTGCCATATCGGCTCCCATGCCAGGGCCAGGCCACAGTCTCTCCTGAGAGCAGGAAATCGTCAGGGCCAGATGCACGTGGCTTACAGCGTAATCCCAGCAATTTGAGAGGCTGAGGCAGGAAGATTGCTTGGGCATGATGGCTCTCACCTGTGGTCCCTGCTGCTGCTCTGGTGGCTGAGGTGGGAGGAACACCTGAGCCCAGGGAAGTTGAGGCTGCAGTGAGCCGTGATCATACCACTACACTCCAAGCTGCATGACCATGACAGAGTAAGACTGTCTCTTACTCCGCGCCCGGCCCCGACATAAAACTTTTTTCATTAAAAATTTTTTTTGGCCAGACACAGAGGCTCACCCCTGTAATCCCAGCACTTTGGGAGGCCGAGGCAGGTGGATCACGAGGTCAAGAGATCGAGACCATCCTGGTCAACATGGTGAAACCCCGTCTCTACTAAAACTACAAAAAATTAGCTGGGCGTGGTGGCGCGTGCCTGTAATCCCAGCTGCTCGGGAGGCTGAGGCAGGAGAATTGCCTGAACCCAGGAGGCGGAGGTTGCAGTGGGCCGAGATCGCGCCATTGCACTCCAGCTTGGGTAACAAGAGCGAAACTCCATCTCAAAAAAAAAAAAAAAAGAAAGAAAGAAAGAAAAAAGTTTTATGTCTAGTGAGAACCTAGTTAAAGTAAAAAAAAAATTGTAAGGAATTTTTTTTTAATTGTAAAGAGAGGGCCAGGTGTGCTGTCTCACTTCTGTAATCTCAGCACTTTGGGAGGCCAAGGCAGGTGGATCACCTGAGGTTGGGAGTTCGAGACCAGCCTGACCAACATTGCCTCATCTCTATTAAAAATCGAAATTAGCCGGGCATGGTGGCGCTTACCTGTAATCCCAGCTACTCGGAGGCTGAAGCAAGAGAATCACTGAACCCAGAGGTGGAGGTTGTGGTGAGCCGGGATCATGCCATTGCAGTCCAGCCTGGGCAACAAGAGCGAAACTCTGTCTCAAAAAAAAAAAAAAATTGTAAAGAGAGAAAGGATCTTCAGCATCCATGTGTTCATGTTTAGCCCATGTTGGCTGCTTCCAAGTCCACTCTGTGGCTGGTAACATTATTTTGCCCACACAGTTGGAAGGCACTTTTGAATTCACCTTTGAACTCTCCTTCCTCTTCCAGGAATCCAGAGGCCTGAAAGGGAGTCTTCTGGGCCTCCAGTCCCTAAGGATCTGCTCTCTGGTCTAGCAGGCAAAAGGTCACCATGTGTCTCAGCAGATAAAGCCACCATGAGACCAGCCCATTGCAGCAAGAGGATGACATGCTTCCAGCTCCCACCTGGATTAGGTGCATGTCCTCCACAAGCCTTGAAGCTCACATATCTGCCTCCTGCCCTCACACCCGCCCACTCCCCACATTCCTCTGCTATGAGACCACTGGTAGTTCTGACCTGATGATTCCCACTGCCTTGCCTCAGGGGGTTCCAAACCTGGATTAAATGCTGTAGAATATTTGGTTCCACCAGGAAGCTCTCAGTGTAAACAACCTGTCAGTTATTGGGTTGACTCTTTGCTCAGAGGCAGTTGCGTGACACACGGGATTTTCATGCTGCCCTGGAAACCACAATACATGTAGGAAGGAAGCCATGAGAAGGAAAAGGTAATTACGCCGGGTGTGGTGGCGTGTGCCTGTAGTCCCAGCTATTCGGGAGGCTGAGGTGGGAGGATCGCTTGAGCCCAGGAGTTCTGGGCTGTAGTGAGCTATGCCGGTCGGGTGTCTGCACTGAGTTCGGCATCAATACGGTGACCTCCCGGGAGCGGGGGACCACCAGGTTGCCTAAGGAGGGGTGAACCGGCCCAGGTCAGAAACGGAGCAGGTCAAAACTCCCGTGCTGATCAGTAGTGGGTTCGTGACTGTGAATAGCCACTGGACTCCAGCCTGGGCAACATAGTGAGACCCCTTCTCTGAAAAAGGAAGGAAGGAGGGAGAGAGGGAGGGAAGAAATGAAGCAGTGGTCTGGTTGGGACTGAAAAAGGAGGCATCTGGTGGTGTTGGTGCCTGGTGGAAGGGGTGGTTTCAACCGATCCCGAGGAGCTAAATGCAAATGAAGGTAGGACTCTCGTGCAGGAGCCTGTTAGGAGGCAGATGTAGGGCAGAAAGAGAAACCCCTAGCACGCTGTTCGGGATGTGTGGCCCTCAGTTTCATCTGTAAAACAGCTGCATATGCTAATTGACTCCACCACGAAGCTGTTATGTGAGGAGGGTGAAATGAGATCAAGGAAACCATTGGCAATATGGAGAACATGTAACATGTACCCGAAACCCAAATATCATCTAGGGCTCCACATAGTTCAGTCCTGCTCAGCTGCACTCAGAGAATCACACACGGCAGAGGGCTTCAAAAAGAACCTCTATCTTTATTTGGGTCTCTTGAAGAACATAAAGTGTGTTCAACTCACAATTCTCAGCAACATTCCTCAAAAATTCCCCACCCCATTTTCCTGTACCCCTTAGCTGCTCTCAGACCCTATTTAGCCAACTCCAAACCTGTACCCCATCTCCTTGCCAGCCTGCATGGCTCTGCTGCCTCCCCTTCGCCTCAGGTCCCCGTCAGCTCTTTCTTTTGTAGTTAACTGGGTCTCTTTGCCCCTGGTTTTCATTTCTCTCCTCCTTTATCCATTACCAGAATATACCCCAACAAAAGCAACTCTGGGGCCAACCCCAAAATTAAGACTCCTTCACTCCTCCTTTTCTTCCCATCTTTCCAGTTCTGTATCTCAATCTGTTTTTCTAATTCCACACCACAAAATGCCCAGGAACCACAAAGACAGATTGTTTTGTTTTGTTTTTTTGAGATGGAGTCTCGCTCTATCACCCAGGCTGGAATACAGTGGGGTGATCTCGGCTCACTACAATCTCCTCCTCCCAAATTCAAGCAATTTTCCTGCCTCAGCCTCCTGAGTGGCTGAGATTACAGGCATCCACCACCACACTCAGCTAATTTTGTATTTTTAGTAGAGACAGGGTTTCACCATGTTGGCCAGGCTGGTCTCAAACTCCTGACCTTAAGTGATCCGCCCACTTTGGCCTCCCAAAGAGCTAGGATTTCAGGCATGAGCCACTGCGCCCAGCCACAAGCACAGATTGAACAATACTGTGAGGTCAGGAGAGAGAAAAAAACTGTAATAAGCAAAGCAAAATTTCTTTTTCGTGGGTGGGTCTGAAGACTGCTATGAATCTTGCACCAACAAGCACACACAGTGTCAATTAGTCTCCCTCCCAACACTGGCCATAAGGACAGTGGGTTGTTTTGTTTGTTTTGTTTTTGTGTTTTGTTTTGTTTTTAGCACATACCACCTTTGGAAAAGACGGTGGTTTTTTGTTTGTTGCTTGTTTTTGAGATGGAGTCTAGCTCTGTTGCCCAGGCTGTAGTGCAGTGGCACAATCTCAGCTCACTACAACCTCCGCCTCCCAGGTTCAAGAGATTCTCCTGCCTCAGCCTCCCAAGTAGCTGGAATTATAGGTACCTGCCACCATGCCCAGATAATTTTTGTATTTTTTTGTAGAGACAGGGTTTTACCATGTTGGTCAGGTTGGTCTCGAACTCCTGACCTTGTGATCTGCCTGCCTCGCCTCCCAAAATGCTGGGATTACAGGCATGAGCCACTGCGCTCAGCCATAAGACAGTGGTTTTTACAGTTTTTAATGGAGTTGATTTTTCTTCACATTGTCACTCACTTTTGTCACCCCTTTTCCAGAATCAGGGATGTGGCCAAGGCCTTCAGCACATCATAGATTCCCCTTCACAGCATCCTGGCTTCCTCCTAGACTTCAGCTTCCCAATCCAGCCCCAATCTGTTCTGCACATAGTGCCCTGCTGATCTTGACGGCACTCCCCGCTCACCATGTGCCTCACCCAACCTCCCCAGCACGTGAAGCCCAAGTTCTTCCCTGGGTGTCCTACACCAAGCACATGGTGGCATGTCTTCACCCTTTGTATGCTTGGTCCTCCTGTAAGCCCCAGCCCAAGTTCTGTTCCCTCCAGGGGACCCACCCTGACCACTCAATTCTGAAGTACAGCACTGACAGTCCGTGCCACACAGTCTCACTTTTGTTGCTTGCTATTATTTGATCATGGTGAGTCCTTCTCCCATAAGAACATAAGCTCCTTGAGATCAAGGATCTCAAAGGCTTATTAAAAGCACACAAGGAGGCCAGGCGTGGTGGCTCACTCCTATAATCCCAGCACTTTGGGAGGTTGAGGAGGAAGATCACCTGAGGTCAGGAGTTCGAGACCAGCCTGGCCAACATGGCGAAACCCTGTCTCTACTAAAAATACAAAAGTTATCCTGGCGTGGTGGCATAAGCCTGTAGTCCCAGCTACTCGGGAGGCTGAGACAGGAGAATTGCTTGAACCCAGGAGGCAGAGGTTGCAGTGAGCTGAGATCACACCACTGCACTCCAACCTGGGCAACAGAGTGAGACTCCACTCCATCTCAAAAAAAAAAAAAAAAAAAAGCATACAAGGATACTCAAAATTCATCTTTATTAGCTAGTGACAAGAAAAGCAGACCCATTTCTACTCCAAAGGCCTTGATGAAAATCTTCAGGCCAGCCACAGTGGCTCATGCCTGTAATCCCAGCACTTTGGGAGGCCAAGGCAGGAGGATCACTTGAGTCCAGGAGTTCAAGACCAATCTGGGCAACATGGTAAAACCCCATTTCTGCAAAAAATAAAAAATTAGCCAGACATGGTAGCATGTGCCTGTAGTCTCAGCTACTGGGGAGGCTGAGGTGGGAGGATTGATTGAGCCCTGGAGTTCAAGGCTACGGTGAGCTGTGATTGTTCTGCTGCATTGCAGTCAGCCCGGGTGACAGAGTGAAACCCTGCCTCAAAAACAAAAAGAAAATCTCCAAATGCCACTGCCAAGTCTTTTAGTTTGTTTGTTTGCATTAATTCCCTGCCATCATTTTTAAAAACTTCTGGATAAAGAACAGAAAGCATCTGGGCTCACACCTGTAATCCCAGCACTTTGGGAGGCCAAGATAGATCACTTGAGGCCAGGAGTTCAAGACCAGTTTGGCCAACGTGGTGAAACCCCATTATCTAACAAAAATATAAAAATTAGCTGGGCTGTGGTGGCATGTACCTGTAGTCCTAGTCATTCAGGAGGCTAAGATGGGATGATCACTTGAGCCCAGAAAGTCAAGCCTGCAGTGAGCTGCGATTGTGCCACTGCACTCCAACCTGGATGACAAAGTAAGGCCCTGTCTTAAAAAACAAAGAGCGCCAGGCATGGTGGCTCACACCTGTAATCCCAGCACTTTGGGAGGCCAAGGCGGGTGGATCACGAGGTCAAGAGATCGAGACCATCCTGGTCAACATGGTGAAACCCCGTCTCTACTA
>NW_016108072.1:292561-307745 GCF_001604975.1 Cebus imitator | reverse complement strand
CAGGCTGGAGTGCAGTGGTGCAATCTTGGCTCACTGCAACCTCCGCCTCCCAGGTTCAAGCGATTCTCCTGACTCAGCCTCCTGAGTAGCTGGGATTACAGGCATGTGCCATCAGGCCCGGTTAACTTTTTGTATTTTTAGTAGAGACGGGGTTTCACCATATTGCCAGGCTGGTCTCGAACTCCTGAGCTCAGCCAATCTGCCCACCTCGGCCTCCCAGTGTGTTGGGATTACAGGAGTGAGCCACCTTGCCTGGCCTGGTCTTTTAGTACCATATACAAGGCTGCAATAAATCTGTTTAGACATAATGTCACAGAAGTGAGTGCATCTGTGGGACAAATCCCTAGATGTAGAATTGCTGGGTGAAAGGAGAAGGTACACGTGTTGTTTGAATAGATACTCCTGGATTGTTCTCCAACGAAGTTGCATCAGGTCCGCTTCTACCAACAATGAGGGCACCAATTCCACAGACCCCTGCCAGTCTAACAGGCAAAAGCTTTGGGTCTGGTTTAATTTGCACCAGCCTCCTCATGGACGTGGCTGAGTAGCTGTTGAAGGGCCCTTTGTGTGACTGGGTTTTTTGGTTTTATTTGTTTTTAATGTGAATTGTTTTTATCTTCTGCTCACTTTTTAATGTGTGTTCTTGGTCTTTTTTTTCTTTTTCTTTTTGAGATGAAGTCTTGCTCTGTCACCCAGGCTGGAGTTCAGTGGCATGATCTCGGCTCACTGCAACCTCCACCTCCCGAGTTCACACAATTCTCCTGCCTGAGCCTCCTGAATAGCTGAGATTACAGGAATGCCCCACCATGCCCAGCTAATTTTTTTATATTTTAGTAGAGATAGGGTTTCACCAGGTTTGCCAGGCTGATCTCAAACTCCCGAGCTCAGGTAATCCGCCCACCTCAGCCCCGCAACAAGCTAGGATTACAGGTGTGAGCTACTGCGCCTGGCCCTTTTTGTCATCAATGCATAGGAGCGCTCTCTCTCTCTCTCTCTCTCTCTGTGTATATATATATATATATATATATACACACATACATTTTCTTTTCTTTTTTTTTTAAAGACAGGTTTCACCATGTTGGTCAGGCTGGTCTTGAACTCCCGACCTCAGGTGATTCGCCCGCCTTCTTGGCCTCCAAAGTACTTGGATTACAGGCGTGAGCCACCGTGCCCGGCCGGAGCTCTTTATATGTTAGGATCAGCCCTTTGTTACATGAGCTGCAGGTAATTTCCCCAGTGTGTTGTCCTCTTACCTTGACTTTGGGTTGTTCCTCAGTGAACCTATTTTTCTATAGTCAAATTTATTAATCTTTGCTTTTTTTTTTTGAGAGAGAGTCTTGCTCTGTTGCCAGGCTGCAGTGGCGCAATCTCAGGTCACTGCAACCTCTGCCTCCTGGGTTCGTGATTCTCCTGCCTCAGCCTCCCGAGTAGCTGGGATTACCGGCTCGCGCCACCACGTCCAGCTAATTTTTGTATTTTTAGCAGAGACAGGGTTTCACCACGTTGGCCAGGATGGTCTCAATCTCTTGACCCCGTGATCTGCCTGCCTCAACCTCCCAAAGTGCTGGGATTACAGGTGTGAGCCACTGTGCCTGGCCTAGTCTTGGCTTTTGTGGTTCCTAAATTTTGTCTCTTGCACAGAAAGGAGCAGGAACCAATAGCCCCGACACACACACCGCTTTTTTGGTTGGTACGAGCTTGGAGTGACTTGCTGGGTTCTGTAAGGAACAGGACAACTCCTGCTCTCCAAGAGATCCCAATTTTAGGGGGACACAAAGTAAACTGACAATTACAATTCTGTTGTAATAAAGAGTGGTGGGCGAGAGTGGTGGCTCACTCTTGTAATTCTAGCACTTTGGGAGGCCGAGGTGGGCGTAATCCTGTAATCCCTGTAATCCCAGGAGTTCAAGACCAGCCTGGCCAACTTGGTGGAACCCTGTCTCTACTAAAAATACAAAAATTAGCCTGGCGTGGTGGCGGGCACCTGTAATCCCAGCTACTCAGAAGGCTGAGGCAGGAGAATTGCTTGAACCTGGGAGGTGGAGGTTGCAGTGAGCCAAGATTGCGCCACTGCACTCCAGCCTGGGCAACAGAGCAAGACTCCATCTCAGAAAAAAAAAAAAAAAAAGCTGGGCGTGGTGGTGCACGCCTGTAATCCCAGCTACTCAGGAGGCTGAGGTAGGAGAATCACTTGAACCTGGGAGCAGAGGTTGCAGTAAGCTGAGATCGCACCACTGCACTCCGGCCTGGGCAACAGAACAAGACTCCATTTCAAAAAATAGATAGAAGCACTATATGGGCAAGGAGGTTGCAGTTTACCAGGGAAGGCTTTCCAAAAGAGGTAGCCCCCAGGTACATCCACAGACAGGTATGTGGGAGTCAGTCTCATCCTAGTAAAAGTGGCAGCATGTGTACAGGCAAGAGGCCCGGCAGGTTCAAGGTTGTCCAGTTTGGCAAGAGAATAGGGAGCCCTTTGGGGTTGGCGTGTGGTAAAGGGCAGGGATAGAAGAGTAGGCAGGGGCCAGATCACCAAGGACCAGGCGTGTATCCAGGAGTTGGGCCTGACGTGAGGCAGTGGGGAGGCAGCAGCAGGACCTGATCAGCCAGGAGCAGGAAGGGCTGGAGGAGGCCCAGGGTGGAAGCTGGGTCTTGGTTTGGAGGCTTCTGCCCTACCCAGCAGCATCCACAGCAGCCTTGAAGGGCTCGTGGCGGCCACACAAGAAAGAGTGAACATTTCAGACCCAAATGTTCTATTCTCTTAAACTTCCAAAATTCTATAAAAATCATCAGGGAGGCTAGAATCTACTCTGAGAAACATTTCTCCCCAAGATTAAGATAATGTCAAGAGTTTGGGCCCCTCGTGGGGAAAGTGGTAGTTGTCATTACCCGCTCGGCACCCTGCTGGCAGATGGGGCCAGCTAACTGTAGCGCCTGTCCCTCTTAGCTCCAGTCTGGCTCAGGGAACAGCTGGGCTCTTTAGGCCTAGCCCAGACCCATTCATCCGGACCCCCCTTTAAAATGGGCAGCAGGGATGCAGGACTGCTGTGGGTGGGAGACGGAGGAGTGAACCCTCAGAGACAGGGGCCTCCAGCTGGCCTGAGTCCACAGGGATGTGTCTCCTTCTAGCCAACTAGGCGTAGTCCTGCTGAGCAGCCACAGCTGTTTTCAGAGCTCTGGGACAGTGGCCTGTGAACTTCCCTGCTCCCATGGCCTTTTCACACAGGCACTTTGTGGTTGATCTCCCTGGGCAACTGTCTTCCCTAAAGTGCCTGGTATAGATCCTTGCACATGATGAGTACTCAGTAAATGGTAGGAGTTTGTGTTAAAATTGGGAAGTGGCCGGGCGTGATGGGACTCACGCCTGTAATCCCAGCACTTTGGGAGGCCGTGGCCAGTGGATCACTTGAGGTCAGTTCAACATCAGTCTGGCCAACATGGCAAAACCCATTTCTACAAAAAATACAAAAATAAGGTGTGGTGGCAGGCGCCTGTAATTCCAGCTACTCGGAAGGCTGCGGTGGGAGAATGGCTTAAGGCGCGATTGTGCCACTGTACCCCAGCCTGGGCGACACAGAGAGACTCTGTCTCAAAAAATAAATAAATAAAAATAAAATTGGCGGCCAGGCATGGTGGCGCACGCCTGTAATCACAGCCCTTTGGGAGGCTGAGGTGGGCAGATCAAGAGGTCAGGAGATTGAGACCATCCTGATTGAAACCCCATCTCTACTAAAATACAAAAAATTAGCTGGGCAGGGTAGCACACGCGTGTAGTCCCGGCTACTCAGGAGGCTGAGGCGGGGGAATCACTTGAACTTGGGAGGTGGAGGTTGCAGTGAGCCGAGATCACCCCACTGCACTCCAGCCTGGGTGACAGAGTGAGACTCCGTCTCAATAAATAAATAAAATTGGGAAGCTTCACCATTTACCAGTGGGCTGCCGAGGGAGAGGAAGGGCAGTGTGGAAACCCTGCGAATGGACTTTTGGGACTGCCTCTGGGTTTCAGTTACCCAGGTTCTCCCTATGCCCCATCCCCAAACCAGCCAAAAAAGTTGGTTCTTGATGCTACCGTTTTAGTGATAGTTTACTTCTTGCCTAAGGCAATTTTACCCCAAAGGATCACCTGGTGAAGTCAAGTGCTGCAGCGATAAAGGCTTGTGGAAGCTGCCGGAGCACTGATCCTGGCCAGCAGGCTTCCTGCTCCCCTCAAGGCACCTCTACTCAGCGCTCTCAGAGCACGCATGGGATGCTCCCCACACCTGGCTGGAAGCCAGCTTCAGCCTCAGCTCCAAATAGCAGACAAGCCCTCCCCACTGCAGCCACACCAAATGGCAATGAGGTCAAAAGCTGGGCAGCAGAGGGTTTCCAGGCCCGAGTGCATGGTGTCTCCGGATCTACTTCCCTTGGTCATGTGTACTGGGGGGTGGGGGCACAGACACCCAAGCCCCTGCTTCAGGTCCAGCAAAGCTGAAAGCGTGATATTGAGCTGACCTAGAGCCAGAACCTGAGCAACGCCATTTTATAAGATAAAGCTGTGTTTGGCTTCTGTAAATAAAGCTGCTAGCTTGCTCTGAAAAATGCCCACTATGTAAAGCTGTTTACCTTTTCTTATCAGTACCAGAATAAGCAGCCCAAGCTAATGCCATCTTGGCTCCCGCGACTTGTAATAAGTAACTAAGGTCTGTGATTTCCACCTTACCCAGATAATGTGTAAACAAATATTTACCTTGACTTCTGTAAACCACTTAAGTAACAAACGGAATGACAAAAGTCCCCTGGCCCTTGGAATATCCGGAGCCCTCATCTCCGCCCAGGAGGTGATTTACAGAATCCACTAGCCCTCGGAATGTCTGAAGACTTTTCATCCCCATCCCCGCTCCTCACCCCCACCCCCAAGGTGGTTTTTCGGGTATAAAAAGTCTTGGCACCCTCCTTTCGATGCCACAGGTTGGAGAGACGTGAGTCCTCTGTGGTCGCCGGCAATAAAGACCCTACAATTTGGCATACTTTTGTCTTCGTGTTAACTTTCTATGCTCGGTCCAGTAAAACAAAAGGATGAGGACAAGAGGAAACCAAGAAGCAGGCAAGAGGCCTGGGATCCAGGGCAGGGTCAACCCTCCTGGCTGCTTACCTGTCACTTGCATAAGGGGACGTGTCAGCTTAGCATCCAGGGTTTCCTTTTTCCCAAAATGAGACGGCATTGCAGTAAATGTTAGGAAAGCTCTCGGGCATATATGCCTAGTTTTAACTTCCACCGATTTGACATTTACTGTGTTCCAGGCACTTGGTGGCATGGGTATTTTGGACACATAATTTCACTGAATCCTCTTAATTCCCTGAGGGTAGGATAAGAAGATAGCTGAGGAAAGGTCAGGAAGGCTAAGTCCTGAACCAGCTCTTATGCTAGTAAGGGGCAGAGCTGGCACTGGAACTAGGGGCTGTCTGGCCTCAGAGCTTTATCCTTACCCACGTTATATGGGTACTAAAGAGTGCCAGGGAATCGTCAGTCCAGACCCTTCCCCAGCCACGCCTGGCAACACCCCCGATCTCTGAGACCACAGATGGGTTGTAGAGAAAGAATGGAGTCTCCTAAATGGTCATTTTTCTTTATTTCCCAACACCTTGAATCTCATGACATGGTGTGCAGGAGACCTCAGCATCCTGCCAAGTTGCAGGCTTCTCTGATGCATGGCACCTGGGCACTCTGCCAAAGAGCTGAAGCTCCCAAGGCTCGGCCAGGGCTCTCCAGCTGTGCTGTCTCTAAAGGCCGTTCTGCGTGAGATGTAGAGCCGAGTTTTCCCAGTCATCCAGTCCTCCTCCCGTGAGGGCAACACTGCTTGCTCTCCTGGCCTGCCTTGCCCATTCAGGAAAAGGTCGGGAGGGGCTCTAGGCAGCGGCCATCTCCTAGTGGAAAGAAGCTGAGACCTGGGCCTTCCATCCAGTTTCTCCTGGAGCAGGTCCGTTCCCTAGGGAGGCTCAGAGTAGGCCTCAGCCAGAACCCCATTCAGCAAATGAAGGAATCCTCCTGTTTTGCCAACATCTATCTTCACCAACTTGGCCTGAACCCATTCTGAGTATAGAGGGATACCCAGGAGTCCCAGGTCAACTCTGCTGGAAGCCAATGTGCTGGAAGAGGACTTCTTTCACTTTGTCCACGATGGTGCCCACTTCAGCCATGGCCCCCAGACCTGGGAGCAAAATTCCACTGTGGCCAGATGGGCTGACAGTGCCTGCAGCCCCGCAGCCCCCAGGCCCGTTCCCTGCCTGAGCCAGACACATCATATCCCTACCGAGACCCTGGTCAGGCCCTGGGAATCATTCAGTAGCCATCCTTAGTGGCGTGCGGGCTGTGTGCCAGGGACTTTACCAGGCACTTTACCCATTCCATCCCATTTTATCCTACCAATCTGGAGGCAGGAATTACAATTCCCATTTTCCAGCTGAGAAAGCTAAGCTCAGAGGCGAATGGTTTGCTAAGGTCACAACAGGCCAGGAACTGAACTGAGATGTGACCCCAAAGCTGAGCCCCTTCTATGGCCCTGGGCTATGAGGCTGGCAAGACACCCACCTTTGTCTCCGCACACCAGCTTCTTGGTCACGCAGGGGATCTCAACATAGCCGAAGGCCTTGAGCTGGTTGACCTGCTGTGCTGTGACGGGGTGCTCCCACATGGCGGTGTTCATGGCCGGGCAGAAGAGCAGGGGCTTGCTGCAGTCCCAGGCCCGGATGACGCAGGTCTGTGAAGAGGGCAGGGAAAGTGGGGGGTCCTGCTGCTCTGTCTTCCACCCTCCCCGCCACCCTCCAGACCCCACAGCCAGTAGCCCGGCCATGGGCTTGGGGTGACTGGGCACAGCCTGCCTGCAGGGAGCTGTCTCGTCCCTCGGGGGTGGGGGCTGTGTCTCCTCGCCTCTCCACCTCCCCACGCGCTCTGGCACAGGATCCTACACATAGCAGGTGCTCAACCAACGCTCACAATGGCCCCGCCACCTCCAGCAGGTATGCCTATGCCCAAGCCTCCTCCAGGTAGGCTCACACCTCCTGGGAGAAGCAACCCTGGGGAACAGAAGGCAGCCTTTTTTTGGTTACACCAGAAAGCAGAGGACCAGGCTGCTCCTCAGGTGGGGCCCATCTACCCAACATCAGCTCTCCGAAGCCAACTAACGTGTGGCAATGAAAACATCTGCCGTGACCAGAACCTTCTCATGTATAGGGTCTCATGAACCCTCACTGTGACCTTATCAAGAGGGCGCTGTCCCATTTCACAGATGGGAGCTGCAGCATCCCGAGAGGTAAGCAGTCATCCAAGCTCACACCGGACAACAGGCGCCACCGAGGCAATTTCCACTGCAGTCTCACCACCTCCCAAATCCAGGCCGCCCCACCAAGACAGAACTGAGCAGCTGGGAAAAAGCCAACCAGCTCAGAGTCCTTCGTGCCATGGATTTTGAAATCATGGAGCCCTGAGTTCAAATCCTGGCAGCTCTGTATTTACTAGCTGTGAGAACCCACACACGGGACTGAAGGCCAGGGCCTGGCTTCCTCTCTAGAAAGGTCCCTCACCGGGCAGCTGTGAGGACTGAGGTGAGAATGGCTGCAAAGCTCTGAGCACAGGGCCCAGCGCAGCACAGGCTCCAGGGCAGGGCCTCCTGGGCTTCCCATAGGCGCGGGCTCCCTGGGCTGGGGGCTGCCCGGGGGAGAGAGAAGCTCCCCGTGTTCTCACTGCTCCAGACACCTCCTCAGGGCTGTGAGCCCTCAGGGTGACAGGGGCTGGAAACCCCTCCCATGAAGGGAAGCTCATCTGGGAAAAGAGTGAGGGAGTCCAGAGAACAATGCCCTGACAGGCCAGGACCAGCACCTCCCCCAAGTCCCAGGGCCAGGGAGGACGCCGGACAGCGAGGAAGTGGGACAGCAAACAGCCCTGGGACCCGATGCTTGCATCAGCCGACACCAGCACTGGTTTCCCACCAAGCCCTCTTAATACGCCAGCCGGGCTATGAGTGGACAGTTTCAGTCACACTTCCTCTTGGCTCTGTGCCACCAGCAGCTTCTGCAGAAGTCAAGAGCATATCTAGAAGAGTCGCTCCGCTGTGTGCAGGGTGGGAGCAAGGGCTGGGCTGGGCTTTCTAAGTGCCCTCAAAGCAAATACACCAATCAGGGTGAAAACCAGCACTCCACCTCCTCTCAGACAAACCTCAGCTCCTCCGAACCCACGAAAGCAGGCAGGGGAGAAGAGGGCCTCAGTTCCCACGGTGACATCTCTTTGGCCAGTGCTGTATTCAACACTTCAGGCTCTGCCCCCTGGGAATTCACGTGGGCAGGGGACAAGGCCTAGATCCCAGTCAGGAGACCGGCTCCCAGCCAGACTGGTGATCCAGAGAGACTGTCTGCTCTTTCTGGGTCTGACTGCCGGTTCAGTCAAATAGCCCAGGGCCTCTGTGGGCTAAAGGACAGAGGGAGATGAGCCTGGAGGCCAGGAGCATGGTCACATCTATCACCCCATGCCCTGGGCGCTGGAAAGACAGAGCTGCGGAGGGAGCAGGCTCAGCTTCCTTTCATGGATGTAGGGAGAAAACAGCTACAGAGAGAGGACACAGCCACGTGCCACCAATGCCCACACTTCAAACTGTAACATTTGAGATTCCTTGAAACGTTTGTGACTTTGAGGGAAACCCTTTGAGGCAAATGATCTGGGGGCTGGCTGGTCTTCGGAACATGTTTCACTGCCCAGCCAACTCTGGAGGAGGGAAGCCCAGGGATTTCATGAAGTGATGGCAGCTTAGAAGAAAAGGGAAGCAGAGCTTTCAGGAAGAAGGAAAGCACCCTTGCAGAGCTGGCCCAGGCTAGGGCTGAACTCCCAGAGGCCAGAGCTTCGCCACATCAGCTGCTGCTGACCCACCAGTGGGGAGCCTGGAGATTTGGTGAGATGGTGCTGGCCATCTCTGGATAACTCTGACCCAATTTGATGAAAGTGGCCAGGAAACTCAACCGTTCCAGCTGCCGCTGCCATGTCACTTGTGGCACCAGCCCTGCTGGGAAGCCTTTTTTTTGTTTGTTTTTTGAGACAGAGTCTTACTCTGTCACCCAGGCTGGGGTACAGTGGCACAATCATGGCTCACTGCAGCCTTGACCTCCTGGGCTCAAGTGATCCTCCCACCTCAGCCTCCCAAGTAGCTGGGGAAGACAGGCATCCACCACAATGTCTGGCTAATTTTTTTTTTTTTTTTTTGTAGAGATGGGGTTTCACCATGTTGCTCAGGCTGGTCTCAAACTCCTGAGCTCAAGTGATTTTCCTGCCTCAGCCTCCCAAAGTGCTGGGATTATAGGCATGAGCCACCACACCTGGCCTTTTCCTTTTTAATTTTTTTATTTTAAATTATTTTTAATTTTTTAAAAATAGAGACGGGGTTTCAACATGTTGGCCAGGATGGTCTCGATCTCTTGACCTCGTGATCCACCCGCCTCGGCCTCCCAAAGTGCTGGGATTACAGGCATGAGCCACCGCCTGGCCCTGTTTAATTTTTTTTTAACAGAGACAGGGTCTTGCTATGTTGGCCAGGCTGGAGCACACTGGTTATTCTGGCTATTCACAGGCACAATCAAGGGGGCACTGTAGCCTAGAACTCCTGGGCTTAAGCAATCCTTCCACCTCAGCCTCCCAACTAGCTGGGTCTATAGGGAAAGCCTTCTTGATGACACTGCTCCTGGGCTCTCTGTTCTCTGCACTCCCTACCCCTGCTCCTGGCCACACAAGCTGTTGTTCTGCTCACTCTGTGCTCTTATTCAAATGATGCTTAAATCACTGGCAGATTCTTTGAGGAGTGCCTTAAGGGCCCATTGATAAGTGTACAAGAACATTCATCTGTGACCCCAAAAAACAACCTGTCCCAGCTTCTTTATTCACCTTCTCCACCACATTAAACTCCGAAAAACTCCCAGCTACCTGCAGAAGTAAAACTGCTAGTTAACCTCAACACGGGGTAAGTATTTTGGTGGCATGTGGATGTGTACTACAGTCTCAGCACTATGAAAGGTGGTGACTCCGTAACCAAAGGGCTGACCGCGGTCATTCAGGACTGTACCACTCACCGGAGCATACTCCCTTCCCACCGGCATGGGTGATCAGGCCTGGCACTCTCCCTCCAGCCTGGGAGCGCCCTGAGTTCTGTGAGGCCCTCAGCATAGACCCTGGTACGTGGTAGGCAAAAGCTCAATAAATGAGGTGGGGGGTGGCAATTAGGGAGAGGTAGGAGAGAAATCACTCCTAAATCTTCCCAGGACAATCATATAAACAAAGGCAGCTCCTCTCTAAGGGCAACAGCTCCCTGGGGGTGTCTTAGGCCTAGGACAGTACCCACTTTGGACAGCTGGACTTCCATTTCTCCCTAGCTCCTGCCACTGCCCCTTTCTCCCCTCTTCCCCTCTAAGCTTCCCCTAGTATATAGGAAAGCTACAAGGGCGAGAAAATGTGCACAAGCCATCTATGAAGAAGTGGACCCCCAATCACGTTGCCCACGTGTATACCCAGATCCGGGGAGAAGTCAGAGCTGAAGCAGCAGGCGATGGGGCTTGGCAGGAGACAGTGGAAGGGCACACCCCAGGCAGCCCATGGGGAGGGACAAAGAGCAAGGAACAAGGGGCTGGCTTGTGGCACCTGGCTGGGCACTGAGGGCAGGAGAGAGGAGGACAGTCCCGGAGAGCAGTGGCAGGTCAGGCTGACCCATCAGGACCAGGGCTGTGCCCACATGTTGGAGAGGTGAGAGCACTGGGGGTGATGCAGGGAATGGGGGAGCACGACATCCCTGAGCAGACCGGGGCCCCAGAGTAGCAGGTCTCCATGCACAAGGAAGTCTGCAGCTCAGCAAACTGGGAGTGAGGCCCAGGAGGGACGAGTGCACCAGGGCGTCACTCACGAGCAAGTTGTCACAGATGCCACTGGCCACCTTCCCCAGAGTGTTGGCGTCAAGAGGAGCCACCAGCAGGAGGTCTGCCCACCTCCGCAGGTCAATGTGCAGAACCGGGTCAGTGCGGCACTTCCACATCTGGCAGAGGAAAGAAAAGGGTCAGTGTGGAGGAAGCGGGATACAGCACCAAGGCAGGCCAGGTACAGTAAGTCAGGAGGTGAGGAGCCCTCCCACCTGCCCTGCCCAGGCCACCTCCGTTCCCTCCCGCAGCTAAGCTGGTGAGTGCCAGCCATGGAGCCAGCAGCCGAGAGAACCAGGCCCGAAGAAACAAGCGCCCCTTGTCTCTCTGAGCTACTCCTTCATGGTTTGGCTTTCAACAGAACTGACATCTGGCAGGGAGCTCCCCGGCTGTCTGCTTGAGGAGGATGCTTGGGTTGTCCAAGCCAGTGGAAGGCAGTGAGAAATGGAGGGGGTGGGGCGGGGAAGACAGTCCAGCCAGAAATGTTCTAGGCTGAGAATGTTTGAAAATGCCTGGCAGGGAACCCCTGTGAGGCCCACACTTAGCGTCTGGTGAATCAGCCAGTGCCCACCCATTTGCAGGGGAGATGCAGCAGAGCCCGGCGGCCGTGGGAAGTGAGGCATTCTCTTCAGCCCTGACGCCAGGAGCCACGTGGACAAGGGTGGTGGGAACAGAGCTCCTCTGTGGTTTCATCAGCCCAGATAAGTCCAAGGACACTCAACTTCAGGCACCAGGCCAAAGCCCAGCTCTGCCTGGGCTGGGAGGAGACTAGGGCCTCCTGCAGGCCAGAAGCTAGACAGATGTTTTCTTCATTGCCTCTGCCCAGAGGGCCCTGACCTCGGACTTGAGTCCAGCCTGTCTGTTCCGGCCACCAGACCATAGGCTGCAGGGAGGACTGCTCTGTCCTGCTGTTGGAAACACAGTGGAATTCAGCCCAGGGGCCCCCAGCACTGACCTCCCATTCATCAGCGTCACTGTAGAGGGAGACAGGAATGTCCTGGGGGTTGTAGAAATGTTTGGCTCTCTCAGTTGTGACCACTGCTACTTCCAGCTGTCACCAAGAAAACAGGGGTGGTGGGGCAGGAGGAAGAAACTGTTATCAGTCACAGGCCTGGAGGCCACAGGAGGGTCAGGGCAGGCAAGTGCTGTCTTCACAGGCTGGCTTGAGAGAGGACTTCCCTGCTTAGCAGCAAGCCCCATAGGTCAAGGCTGTTACCCAAAGGTCAGGCCCTACCAGGTGTGGCTGTTTCACTTCCCCATCCGAGGGGCTGCTGAGAAATGAGTCACCAACTGCCTGTGTATACAAACCTACAAGCTCCTGCCACTCGGGCAGAAGGGGGCCCAGTGGCAGAGGCACAAAAGTGACAGGAAAGGAGCTCAAGGCCAGGGCCACAGAGGCCACAGCAGGCAGGAGAAACCACCCAAGGAGGCTCATAGGTCCTGAGCTCTGTGCCGCGCCATAGCCCTGCCCTCTGCACGCCAAGGCACTGGGGACTAGGGGCAGCACGACCTGTGTGTATACATGCCCTCAGGGGAAAGCAGACAATGTCCCTTTACTACCTCAGAAACAAGGCCTCAAGGGCGCAAGCTGCAGACAAGCTCCAGGAAAACCCAACCCACGTGCCCTACACTCATGGGGTGAGAATGAGGTTTACCCACACACTACCCATTCACTAAGAAATTACTAATGCAAACCAAGGCTGCCTGCAGCCTGCTTAACGGAACACATGGCTGTGAGAAACAGCACGGGAGTGTGGAGAGCACTAGATGGGTTGGCCATCATTTGTAAAACAAGATTTTTTTTTTTTTGAGATGGAGTCTCACTCTGTCACCAGGCTTCAGTACAGTGGCATCATCTCAGCTCACTGCAACCTCCATCTCCTGGGTTCAAACGATTCTCCTGCCTCAGCCTCCCGAGTATATAGGATTACAGGCACCTGCCACCACGTCTGGTTAATTTTTTTATTTTTATTAGAGATGAGGTTTTAACATATTAGCCAGGCTGGTCTCGAACTCCTGACCTCAGGTGATCCACCCGCCTCAGCCTCTCAAAGTGTTGGGATTACAGGCGTGAGCCACCGCACCCAGCCTGTAAAACAAGATTTTAGACTAACAAGCTGACCAAGAACAGGGGCCCAGAAGAAGTAGCTGGTGGAGAAAGGGGGTATAGGAAACCACATCTTTGGGGAAGTCAGTGAGTCCGGAAAGGACATTTGTTTCTTCTGGACATTTAACCAGAAGAAAGAAGAGTCAAGGGTGACAAGGACACAACCATCGACCAGCCAGAGCTGTGGTCATGGGGACCCACATCTGCGCCAGATCCAGCCTGCAGACATGCTGTTTGGCCCACACAAGATTATAGACATTTTAGGCTGGGCGCAGTGGCTCAGCCTGTAATCCCAGCACTCTGGGAGGCTGAGGTGGGCGAATCACGAGGTCCAAAGATGGAGACCATCATGGCCAACATGGTGAAACTCCATCTCTACTAAAAATACAAAAATTAGCTGGGTGTGATGGCACGCGCCTGTAGTCCCAGCTACTCGGGAGGCTGAGGCAGGAGAATTGCTTGAACCCGGGAAGCAGAGGTTGCAGTGAGCTGAGATCGTGCCACTGCACTCCAGCCTGGTGCCTGGCAACAGAGCAAGACTCTGTCTCAAAAAAAAAAAAAGATTATCGACATTTTCGAGCCAACATGTGCAAATTGGAAGATTTCACCTAGAAAATTCAGTTTCCTGGGTGCTTGTGAAATGCTGAAGGCTTAGTCGGCACTGCTGGACACACATTCTGCCGTGAGAGCGACGTGGTCCATAAGGACTGCCTCTCACTCTGCAGGGCGTGCCCATGCCAATTCTGCCTCGCCCTCACGCCTCCCTACTGTCTCTCTGAGGCACCCCTCCTCGACTGCTTCCTGCATATTGTACAGGGCAGGGTGGGAGACATATCGGCACAGCAGCTAGGAACAAAGCTAGGACCGAGGAGCAGAAGTCTCAGAGAGGAAGACAGGAAGAACTTCAGAAAGTCTGGGTTTCTGGGTTCTATCGACTTGTCCATTATCCATCTCACTCCCCCTTAGGATCTACCATGCCCAGAGCCTGCACAAAACCTGAGGGACCTTTTCAGAGGCCCTCACTTATTTATTTATTTACAGACAGGGTCTTACTCCATTGCCCAGGATAGAGTGCAGTGGCATGATCATGGCTCATTGCAGCCTCAACCTCCATGGGCTCAGGTGATCCTCCCATCTCAGCCTCTTGAGTAGCTGGGACTACAGGTGCACATCACCATGCCCAGCTAATTTCTTTTGTATTTTTGGTAGAGATGGGGTTTCACCATGTTGCCCAGGCTGGTCTCCAACTCCTAGGCTCAGGCAGTCCACTCACCTTGGCCTCCCAAAGTGCTAGGATTACAGGCATGAACCACCATGCCCGGCCTAGTGGTTATTTAAAGCAAACCCCCACTGAATGCTGGAGTCCCCCTAGGATGGCCCTGAACAAGCCTTGCCCAGTTCTGGAGTAAGATGGCAAATGAGCAGGGCTGCCTTATCCCTCCCCAGAACCCAGCCGTGGAGATGCCCCTGGGCCAGCACAGGTGGAGAGAGCAGGGCAGGATGGGGCCATGCCGAAGGCCCCGTCTCCTTCATCGGGAAGACATAAGATAGTGATAAGGTAAAGGAGAGGGCATAATAAGTTAGGGTAACCGTAAGAAGAATAACCTATACCTTTCAAACCAGCAGAAGGAAATTCAATCTACACACTGAGGATATGAAAGGAGAAAAAGAAGCAGAGAGAACATATGAGAAAGTATTTGGCCGGGCGCAGTAATGGGATAACGCTCATCTCTGTAATCCCAGCACTTCGGAAGGCCGAGGCAGGCAGGGTGCTTGAGTTCAGGAGTTCAACACCAGCCTGGACTACATGGTGAGACCCCATCTCTACAAAAAATACAACAATTACCCAGGCATGGTGGCGTGTGCTTGTAGTCCCAGCTACACTTGGGAGGCTGAAGTGGGTAGATCCCTTGAGCTTAGGAAGGCAGAGGCTGCAGTGAGCAGAGATCAAGCTACTGCACTCCAGCCTGGGTGACAGAGTGAGGCCCTGTCTAAAAACAAACAAACAAACCCCCCCCCCAAAAAAAAAAAGGAAAGAAAGAAAGCACTAAATAAGACAGCATATGGCCGGGCGCGGTGGCTCATGCCTGTAATCCCAGCACTTTGGGAGGCCGAGGCAGGTGGATCACGAGGTCAAGAGATCGAGACCATCCTGGTCAA
>NW_016108072.1:279761-292413 GCF_001604975.1 Cebus imitator | reverse complement strand
AAAAAAAAAAAAAAAAAAAAAAAAAAAAAAAAAAAAACAACCAAAAAAAAAAAAAAAAAAAAAAAAAAAAAAAAAAAGACAGCATAGTCAAAAAGACAGCATAGTCAAATGCTAATATAATAATAATTATAGTAAATATATAACAGGCTTATCTCCTTGATTAAAATTCAGATTCTCATCTTGGATGTTTAATCCATCAATACGCTGTCTAAAAACATACATTTAAAGCAAAAGAACACATAAAGGTTAAATAGAAGAAAAAGGTTTTAGTTAAATAAGGTAAACTCTGCTCCCTCTCAAAAGCCCAATAAAATAAAAGTAATTTTTTAAAAAGATCTAAACTCAGTGGCTCATGCCTGTAATCCCAGCACTTTGGGAGGCCGAGGCAGGCAGATGGCTTGAGGCCAGGAGTTCAAGACCAGCCTTGGCAACATGGTGAAACCAAATCTCTAATACAAAAAAAAATTAGCTGGCATGGTGGCACACACCTATGGTCATGGCTACTCAGGAGGCCAAGGTGGAAGGATCACCTGAGCCCAGGAAGTCAAGGTGGCAGTGAACGAAGACCACACTGCTGCACTCTAGCCTGGGTGACAAAGTGAGACCTTGGGGAGGGGAGGGAAGGGACAGGGAGCAGGAGAGGAGGGAAGGGGAGGGGAGGGCAGGGAAAAGAAAGCAAGAAAGGAAAGAAGAGGCCGGGCGCGGTGGCTCATGCCTGTAATCCTAGCACTTTGGGAGGCCGAGGTGGGTGGATCACCTGAGGTCAGGAGTTCAAGACCAGCCTGGCCATCATGGTGAAACCCCATCTTAAAAAAAAATAAAGGCCGGACGCGGTGGCTCAAGCCTATAATCCCAGCACTTTGGGAGGCCGAGGCGGGTGGATCACGAGGTCAAGAGATCGAGACCATCCTGGTCAACAAGGTGAAACCCCGTCTCTACTAAAAATACAAAAATTAGCTGGGCATGGTGGCGCACGCCTATAGTCCCAGCTTACTCGGGAGGCTGAGGCAGGAGAATTGCTTGAACCCAGGAGGCGGAGGTTGCGGTGAGCTCACGCCATTGCACTCCGGCTTGGGTAACAAGAGTGAAACTCCGTCTCAAAAAAAATTAAAAATAAAATAAAATAAAAAAGGAAAGGAAGGAAGGGAGGGAAGGAAGAAAGAAAAGAAAAGGAAGAAAGGAAGGAAGGAAGAACGAAAACTCCCAAGAACAAAAAGAAGGGGAACAACCACCAACAGCACTTTAGAAGATGAAAGTGAAAGGAAGCACTAGCAGAGCAGATCCCACAAGATCAGATTAGATTAGATGAGAAAAGAAAAGAGCCAAAGCCTACACAGTAGCTGAAATACAAGCCAGTTAGAGCCCAGGAGCCCAGGACTTGGAGGCAGTGAGGACCTCAAAGGTGAGCACGAGGCAGAGAGCTGAACACAGGAGGACTGGCTTCTGGCCTGCAGAAGGAACAGCTAAAGCGCCCCAGGTCTTCCCCCGACCCCAGGCAGCAGGATATACTACCCTTGAAGAGTTAGCACAGCAGACGTCAAAGGAGTCCTGGAGAAGAAGTGAGTATCTACAGACCAGGCACAGAGACCCAAGCCTGCTTCCCCTACTCGACCCTAAGAACGCTAGGTCAGCCAGGCAGGAGGCTGGCATGGTCTTTCTGCAAAAACCAAATAACCCTGGGAGCAGGGAGATGTAGTAGGGAAGGAAACCTTCAGATACGGAATTCAGAGGTCCACCAACAAAACATTTCAGTCCCAGCTGAGTACCCAGCAGTGAAGTCCCTGGCAGTGAAGACAGAGTTTCCAATCAGCTTTTGGCACCCAAATAAGAACAGCCAAGGAGTGTCAGATATTTGAGAAGAGCCCTCTAGCAAGAAATAGATGACACAAACAAATGGAAAACAGAAACCCAGAGGCAATGCAGGGAGAAGAAAACTTAACGATGAGAGATTATACCCAAGAAACAAAAACATAACACTTTTTTAAATGAATATTCAAGGAACAAAAAGGAACTCTTAGAAATTAACATCATAAATAGTGAAATAAAAAATTCGGCACAAGTTTAAAAGAAATCTTCCAGAAAGGAGAACAAAAAGATAAAGAGACAGATAATAGAGGAAAAAGATGAGAAAATCAGATCAATTCAGTCAGTAGGTTAAAAAAATCTGACGATTAGAGTTCCAGAGAGAACAGAAAAATAAAGGAGAATTTTTTTTTTTTAATTTAAATTTCCCAGAAGTGAAGAACCCATGGGTGAGAGCCATTTCCTCTGCCTGCAGGGGTCTGAGAACCATCCCCACTGTTAGGTTCATGAAGAAACTGGTGCATCCCCCACTGCACGCCTATCAGTGCAGCCTGAGCCATAACAGTTCTTAGGGTCACATCACCCTGCTGATGTATGTTCGCAATCAGCAAAAACTCAAAAACATTCTTCTCATTCATGCTGCTACTAAGCCGCAGGCCCCAGACTGTATGTGAGCAGTTCTTTTTCTGGTCCCAAACGCAGTACCTCACATTTCCCTGGTAAATTTCCCCTTACCAGAGTTGGTTGCTGTTTGCTCAGCCTACAGAGAGCTCCTGAGAGCACAATCCTCTCAGTCAGCACCACCATCAGTAGCCCGCAGAGACACTAATCCAAATTATGAACAGAACAAAGTCAAGAGCGGAGGCCACCCACAAGGTCCATAGGCATGGGTATGGCAGCGGAGCAAGGGGTCAGAAAGGACCAAAAAGAAACTCTTTCCAAATTGGATCTTTCACTGGTTATAATATGCTGACAACATTCCCAGGTGGTCCAGAAAGACGTCCTAGGATTCCATCAAAGGCCTCACCCAAATCGAAAAATACCTTGTCTACTATCCAAGTCATAAACTCAAATCCATATGCCTTGTTCCTAGTGATCCCAATCTGGCTTTTCTTAGCACTTATAAGCCTCATCTGTAACAATTTGTGGAGCTCACTGCCTTCGCCTTTCTGATAAATGGACATTAGCCATCTCCAGCCCCTGGCCCCTCTGACGTTTCCCACACTTCCTGTAGGTCACCAACCACAGCACCCTAGCACCCCAGGAGAGAACTTTCCCAGGACAGGAGATGAATCATCTCGCCTCAGTTTACCACCACAAGCTCAAAAGAGAAGATGAACACAATGAGATTCCATTTATGTTTAAAAAAAAAAACAAAAACCAGAAAGCAGAGTCCTGTTTTGTCACCCAGGCTGGAGTGCAGTGGTGCAATCTCGGCTCATGGCAACCTCCCCAGTTCAAGGGATTCTCCTGTCTCAGCCTCTGGAGTAGCTGGGATTAGAGGCACGCGCCACCATGCCCACCTAACTTTCATATTTTAGTAGAGATGGCGTTTCACCACGTTGGCCAGGCTGGTCTCAAACTCCTGAGCTAGGACAATCCACCTGCCTCTGCCTCCTAAAGTGCTGGGATTACAGGTGTGAGCCACCGCACCCAGCCCCTCCCATTTCTTCTTGTCCTCTGCTAATGTTACCACTGGCCTCCAGCACCAGACAAAATTGCTTCATTGTTCTTCCGAATAGACAGAACAGCACTCTTAAGCCTCCTGAGTTTTGCCATAAGCTTCAGCTCACCCTGATGGGCTTGGGACCACTCTTCCTTCATCTCTGGCTACACTGTCCTCCTTTCCACTTCACCGTTTTCCAACTACTTCAACAGAAGCCTTCACGTAGCCAGAGACCATGTTTCTGCTGATACTCCTCCTGCTTCTGCTCATGGGGATCACCATCTTTCATTCCTACGAGCTTCCAAACCATCCTGAACAATTTGTTATATAAAAATGTCCCGGATTCAGCCTGGCGTGGTGGTTCATGCCCGTAATGCCAGCACTTTGGGAGGCTGAGGCAGGCGGATCATGAGGTCAAGAGTTCAAGACCAGACTGGCCAACATGGTGAAACCCCGTCTCCACTAAAAAATACAAAAATTAGCTGGGCATGGTGGCTTGTGCCTGTAATCCCAGCTACTTGAACTGCGACCTGGGAGGCAGAGGTTGCAGTGAGCTGAGATCACGCTACTGCACTCCAGCCTGGGCTACAGAGCAAGACTCCAGCTCAAAAAAAAAAAAAAAAAAAAAAAAAAAGAAGTCCCAGATTCATCACCTCTATTCTGAAATTTGGAAAGCTGCTTCCTGAAGATCTGAGTCCCGCACTCTCCCCAACTCCCAAACCACTTTCCAATTCACACAGCAGAGGACCGTGCCTAGTGCCGGCCTTCAGAATCATCCCCATATTAGGTGCCAGGCATGGTGGCTCGTGCCAGTCATCCCAGCCCTTTGGAGGTAGAGGCAGGTGGATTGTTTGAGTTCAGAAGTTCTGGACCAGCCTGGGCAACAGGGCAAAACCCCTTCTCGTTGGGCGTGGTGGCTCACGCCTGTAATCCCAGCACTTTGGGAGGCTGAGGCAGGCGGATCACCTGAGGTCAGAAGTTCGAGACCAGCCTGACCAATACGGTGAAACCCTGTCTTTAACAACAACAACAACAACAAAAAAAAAAAAAACAAAAACAAAAAAATAAAACTCCAATTAAAAAAAAAAAAAAAAAAAAAAAAAAACAAAAACCTTTCTCTAACAAAAAAAAAAAAAAAAAAAATCATCATCAATCAATAAAAATTTAAAAACAAAAGAATTGTCCCCAAATTGGTAATGCCTTTGACTCAGGGGCTCTCTCCTACCCCTCAGCTCTACCCTTTCTTCCCTCCCTGCACCCTCCCTCAAGGTCTCAGAGCCTTTAGACCCCCCACTAGCCCCTGGGGAGCACCAACCAGGGGGTTCTGCTAAGCCGCTCACCCTGCTTGAGATCTTCCCTCCAAGCTCTTTGCCTAACCTCTCAAAGGCACCGTGCTCTAGCCACCCTCCCAGGTTAAGCAGTCACATTTTTAAGGAGTCTCCTGGGGTCAAGGTCTTCACTAAGGGGTAAAGTAGAGTATGTGATTGGCGGGTCCTTCCTGATGCCCCACCTCTGACCCCACTGAAGCAGCTGACTCTCCTAAGCGCTGGCCCTGACTGACCCCAGTGCGGTCTAGCAAGCCCAGACTAGTTTTTCTGGTTTTAGAGGGATGTCACTTGATCTGATTCATCAGCCCTATGGGCTTTGTTCTTTTATTTTCATTCATTCTACCAAAAGGTCCTGTGAGCCAAGGGCTGGGCCCTGGGTCTGTACAAATTTAAAAAAAAAAAAAAAAAAAGCATGTATTACCTTCTAAGATACTAAGTAATTCTGACTATTTGTTCATTCACCTTGACCTTTTCTCAGCAAACGCCAAGGAGCCCTGGCAAGGCGGAAACTCCCTGAGGGCAGGAGCCTTCCTTGGCTTTCTTACACCTTTGTGGGTCCTGGAAGAAGCAGGACTGTGCGTTAAAAAACAATCTCCCATATACTACAGAATTTCTGAAAGGCAGCTCTGAGCTTGGTCCCCTGCTGACACCACTGAGAAAAAACTAGTTTTTTTTGTTTGTTTGTTTGAGACAGTCTTGCCCTGTCGCCTAGGCTGGAGTGCAGTGTCGCTCAGGCTGGAGTACAGTGGGGCGATCTTGGCTCACTGCAACCTCCGCCTCCTGAGTTCCAGAGATTCTTCTGCCTCAGCCTCCTGAGTACCTGGGACTACAGGCGTGCGCCACCACGCCCGGCTAATTTTTGTATTTCTAGTAGAGATGGTGTTTTACCATGTTCGCCAGGCTGGTCTCAAACTCCTGGCCTCAGGTGATCTGCCTGCCTCAGCCTCCCAACAAGGTCCTGGGATTACAGGTGTGAGCCACTGCGGTCAACCTACCTGTTTTTACAGCTAATGTTTTTAACCTGTATGTCTTTATGCATAATGTGACTGAGGCTTGGACAGACCTTATTACATAAGCTGCCTGCATTTTATGTGGTATTTATAGAGATTCCTTCCTGAAGCCAGTTGGCAAATCTGATTTCCTCTTCTTTCTGAAGAGACATCAAGAATCTTGATCTGGGTCTGGTCAGGAGACATGGAATCAGAATTTAGAGTGATACCTCCCCTTTCTACTTCAGGCTCCTAGTGTGGCCAGGCTACTTCTGGGGCAGATTATCAAAGGAACCTGTGGAGAGGCACTGGTAGCAACAGGATGAGACAAATTCCATGGCCTGGGTCTCCAACGCCAAGCCCATGCCTGGCCTCTACCCACTAGAACCAAGAGCCAGTAGCACCACCGCCCCTAACTTAGGACCACCAAAAATGTCTATGGACATTGTCCAATGTCCCCTGGGAGGTATAATCGCCCATGTTGACAACCACAGCTCTACAGCATTATCCATGAAGAGCACTTCCATCTCTGCAATGATGGGAACCGCCCTTCCTGTGCTGCAGAGCACCTGAGGTGTGGCTGCTGTGACTGAAGAACTGCATTTTTTATTACATTCTAATTTATTTAAATTTAAATTTGAATGTGGCAAGTGGCTGCCGCATTCAGATTTAATTTATCGGATAGCACAGCTCTGGCATATACAAGGAAAGGAGAAGAGCCCAGCTGGGGCCAGCAGCTGAGCGGCTGGAGAGCAGGTGTTTCTGGTAGGGCGTGATGATGGCTCCACTGGAGACCAAGGGGGATTCTCAAGAAAAAGGGGCAGGCATGCACTTCAACTGTGACAAAGCAAGGAACCCAGGGCTTTGGTGGTCCAGGCCTCTGGGCCAGGACGTACAGCAGAGGACCCTGACACTGGGCCCGCCAGCGTTGACGCTGGCATGTTCCAGATCTGTGCCCAGGACCTAGTGGCCAGCCAAGAAGCTAACACTAACCTGAGCATGGGAGTGGCCGGTACATCCTAGGAAAAAGGATTCTCGGGGCCCAGTGCGGTTGACACGTGAGGCGGGGGAGCTGTGGAGGAGGTGGCCTCGTGAACAAAACCCCCGAGGGAGTTCTGGTTGGCTCAGTGGGTTCCAGGGCTCATGATGATGCCTCAACTCAGCAAACATTTACTGAGCCTCTTATATGGCAGGGCAGGGCTGCTAAGATCCAAGCTCCACCCTCTGCTAGGGCTCAGTCTAACAGATAGGTGGGGAACCGGTAGCCTGACTGCAAGACAGATCAAGATAGGAATCCCCAAATTCCACCATCCTCAAGCATTGGTGAGCTTGAGCAGAGAATGAGCTCCAGGTCTGAGCTCCTCAAGTTCACCTGCTGACAGGACCCAAGAAACCTGGCCTCAAGCCCCAGTTCTGCTAACTCGCTCCCTCGCTGGCAGGCTGTGGGTGAGCCCCCTCTTCCTGTCCCTGGTTTTCCCTTATGACCCATGCATGAGCCATTTGGACCACATGGTTTCTAGGGGTCCAGCCAGCTCACTGTGCCGCCCTAGCCCTTCTGTGACCCTGACTCTTTCCCGCTGGGCTCGGCAGGAAATAGCCGCTCTCTCATCTTCCCCGGGGAAGCTGGTGTTCTGTTTGTGTCAGCTCCTCGTGCCAATCCTCTGCGTGCTTCCCCAACTCCAGGAAATTTTCAAGAAGGAAACCAGAGAGGTGGTCTACGGATGCTCTGCATAGGGCGTGGTTCTGGGCAATCAGGGAAGGACCCTGGGGTGCAGGACCCTCTGACCAGCAGCCAACAGAGTTCTGTCCCTAGAGAAGCAGGCGACAGAGCTGCAGGCCGGAGGAGAAAGGGGCCAGCCAAGCAGGTGGGCACAAATAAAGGTCTCCGGGATTCCACAACAGGACCACAGAGTGGGCAGGTGGCCCCCACCCAGAAAAAAAAGGAAATCCTCAAACCAGGCCTTATGTCTCCTGCTCTTTCCTCAGTGAACACTTTAAAAAAAAAAATAAAAAAATTAAAAAAAAAAAAAAGCACAAAGTTACCAAGAATGTTCCAAAATATTTCAACCAAAAGCCCCACTGACTTAACAAAAGCACACACATACACATAGGTTAGAAAATTAAAACTGAACAGAATGATACAAAATGAAAAACGCGTTTCCCTTCCTCCTCTGGTCCCCCTCCACAAAAGTAACCACCTCCAGAGGAAGAAGCACACACAGTAACTTAAGATGTGAACATACTGAGGGAATCAGGCTGCACACCAGGGGTCAGCAAACCTTCTCTAGAAAGGGCCAGATGATGTTTCAGGCTTTGTGGTAACTCTTCCACTCCAGTAGCAGGAACGCAGCCATAGGCAACACGTAAATGAATGGGTACTGTTGTTCTCCAGTAAATGGTTGTGGACCTGAAATCCGAATTTCATATCACTTTTCTTATGAGTCACAAAATACAATTTTCTTTTGACTTATTTTAACCAATTAAAAATGTAAAAATCGGGCTGGGCATAGTGGCTCACGCTTGTAATCCCAGCACTTTGGGAGGTAGAGGCAGATGGATCACTTGAGCCCAGGAGTTTGAGACCAGCCTGGACAACACAGCGAAACCGTGTCTCTACAAAAAAAAAAAAAAAAAGGAAAAAAATTAGCAGAGTGTGATGGCATGCATGCAGTCTCAGCTATTTGGGAGGCTGAGCTGGGAGGACTGCTGGAGCCTGGGAGGTCAAGCCTGCTGTGAGCAGTGATCCCACTACCGAACTCCAGCCTGAGCAACAGAACAAGACCCTGTCTCAAAAATGAAAAACTAAATAAAAATTAAAATGTAAAAAGCATTCTTAGCTGTAGGCTATACAAAAACAGGCAGTGGGCCAGATTTGGCCTGGGGGGCCCAGTTCACTAGCTCCTACACCTTGCTTATTCTGCTTCTATCTCCAGGGCTGCTCCCATCAGCAGAGAAAGAGCCACCCCATTTTTCTGAACCATTGCCAAGGAATCCACTGAGAGACTTCCCCACAAGTAATAAGGGCACCACAGCTCTCTACTGCTGGACATTTTGTTTGCTTGGTTTCGCACTGAAATTATAAACAATGCTATAAGGAACATCCTTGCACTTTGTAAGTACACAACAAGCAGTTTAATCCTGTGGGTGAATCAAGGCCTATGAATATGTTTCATTTCTTTCAATATTGTCAAGTGATCCTCCAGAAAGTCGGGATATAATCCACACTGTGTATGAGCAGAGCCTTCTTCTCCTCACCCTCAACAGACCTGGATGTCCCGATGGACACCCTAGAAATGTATCCTTCTCTGAGCCCGAGCCCAGCCTACTCCTTTCTCTGTCTTTAGAAAAGCCCTTTCGGCTCTGAATTCTGCTGACACCTGCCCTGACAAAAGCTAGGGGGAAGCCTGTCTTCTCCCAAGTCTGAAGGGTGTGGAGGAAGGCGGTCAGGAAATGCCACCCCATAATATGCAGCTTTGGTATGCTGATTATTTCCAACCTGAAGGCACTTGGGGGAAAAACAAATGCAGGGAGGAACTTTCTCTGAACTTCCCTTAGCTGCCCAAGGGGGGATTCTCCCTTGTCCTGAATCCCCCTCCCTGGGAAGGGAAGACTGACTTGTTGACAATCTGCTGAGACATCTTTTATTATCTGAGAAGACCACCATCTGCCTGACAAGACCACCTTTATTCCCCATACAGTTCCTCCCCTCATGCTTCCATAACCTGTGTTGCCATCACCCTCAGAAGCCCGAGGCCACTATTCCCTTCTGTAGCTCAGGCTGCTATACACGTCAGTCACCCCACCCTTCTGGGAATCTCATATTTTGTGGTACACCCATGGGCAGGTATGTCATTAAATGTGGTTTTCTCTTGTTGATCTTTTTGTTGTTGTTTTGAGATGGAGTCTCACTCTGTCACCCAGACTGGATGTGCAATGATGCGATCTCAGCTCACTACAACCTCTGCCTTCCGGGTTGAAGAGATTCTTCTGCCTCAGCCTCCCGAGTGGCTGGGACTACAGGCACCTGCCACACCCGGGTAATTTTTGTGTTTTTAGTAGAGTTGGGATTTCACCATGTTGGCTAGGGTGGTCTCAAACTGGCCTCAAGTGATCTGCCCGCCTCAGCCTCCCAAAGTGCTAGGATTATAGGCATGAGCCACTGTGCCTGGCCCTGTTAATCTTGTTTGTAAGTCCATTGAACTTATAGCCCAGCCAAGCAACCTGGCAAGGTGGAGGAAAGCATTTTCACTCCCCTGCATGGACCAGGCTGCCAACCCCAGGGAAGAAACTGCCTGACAACCCAGATTTCACTGCCACTCAATTACATGACAACTATGGAATTGCAAAACCCCCTGGCCCCTGAAGCTCCTGGGCCCCAGGACCTTCTCTCAGCTGCCTTTGGGTCCTAGTCCTTTTTGCCCATACATCTAGAATCTTCTAACACCAGTGCCAGAAGAGGCCCTGGAGATGGATTACTTGAGAACCTGCCCCTCCTTCATTGTGTGGATAAAAAACTAAGGCCAAAAAGAACGGACTTACCCAGGGTCCCAGCATCAGAAACGTGTTCAGCTGCCTCTCTTGAGACGTGGTTGTCTACCTGCCCCAACATACTCAAGGTCGTCTTGGCTGGTGACCGCTCTCCCCCACTGCTGGTGTGTGAGGCTTGTGGCAAATCTACGTCCCTCCACCACCCCTCTCAGTCTCCCTGATTTGGCTACCTTGAGGTTGGCGGCTTTCCCTGGAGGTCTGGACATACTGGTCCACCAGGAGCAGTAATGGGCCAGATCTGTAGAATCCTCTGGCTCCCTGCAGCCCACACCCCAGCTGTTTGTGTGCTAGACAAAATCTGGATGTACCTAAGGAAGTTTGGGAAAGACTTGAACACGTGAACCCACGACTCAGCAGGCGAAGGGCTGAAAGTGACTGCTCCAAGGGACAAAGACGCTCCGGCAGGAGTTCCAGCAGGAGGCAATGTGAAGATGAGGGCCATAGGGGAGTGAAGGAGAGTGCTCAGGGGTCGACGCCACCACTGGGGCCCACACAAGGCAATCCAGGGATGACTTTTGGATCCCAGCACCTTCCAAGGGCCCCGATAAGCAAGGCCAGGCTTGGTGAGCCATCTACCTGCAGATGAAAGGCATGGGGCCCTTCACAAGAGCAGGTGGACTGTGGCTTCCATGGCTCTTCCCAGTGGGGCTGCCCCATGCCATGTAGCTGGCCCAAAGGACAGGAACAAGGAAATGACAGGGTGATGGCCAGGAAACACACACAGCATGCCAGGCTCTGCGCTGAGTCGCTGGCACAAGACTGTTTCATCTGTGTCCCCTCCCAACACGGCCAACATCTCAGGGAGCCTGACAAGAGCCTGGGCGATGGGCAGCAGGAATCACCCATTTTCAAACGGGAAAAGCAGGCTCCACGAGGCTGAGTTGGGGAGCCCTCTCTCCCTCCCAGTTCAGTGCCCTCTGCTGCCTCACTTTCGGCGGCATCAACTCCAGCCAGGGAGGGGACACCAAGTCCTGCTCCAGACATGGCCTGCCCTCCCATGGGGCCCAGGCTAAAAGGCCCTGGGGTGGGTGGAGTGCCTCCCTGCTCCAAGCAACCCTTTCCTCACTACCCCCACCAACGCTGGTTGCGTGGGATGAGAGGAAGCGGTGGGGTTGCCATTTCCCTCCGCTCTGAGGCTGCCCATCTGTTTCCTGGGATAGGACTCCCCGCCCCTATCCACCCCCAATCCGGAAACTCACTTGCTCTGGGGCTATGGGAAAAGGGAATTGCCTGGCTCCCTTCCTCCCCAGGGGATGGTGGCAGAGGCTCTCACTGCTGCAAACCCTTCCAGGCCTCCCACCCTCAAGGTTCTAGCTGGCCAGCTCCTACCAATGGTTCCGGGTACACAGTGGGTGGCTGGGCCTAAGCAGCACTGCCCTAAAAGCACATCACCCAGTCTCCGTGTGCCACGAGACTCTCCCTCCTCCCCCGCTGGGGCCTGGTTGTCATCCATGGCTGGCAGCTTCATGGCTTACCCCAGCCCTGGGGGTGGGGTGACAGGCTGACTTTCTGAGTGGAAGTTGGTAAAGTAAAAAAGTGAAACATTTCCCAGCCCAGCCCCAGCTGGAGGGACCACATGGTCATCTGTGAGTAAGCACCGCCCCCTGCTGGACATGCCAGATAAGGCTGCCTGGGCCACCTCCACGGTGCGTGCTCAGCCAATACCAGAGAGGGAAAAGCCAGGCTGGGGGTCCAGCAGCTTCATAAGACCCCACTAACACTGGGGCCAGTAACACCAGCAGTGTCTAAGGCAACCTATGGTTCTATGTCAAATGAGTTTAAAAGAAGGGGCCAAAACCACAGGGGTTGGGCTGGGGCAGACAGGGAAGGCTTTGCACAGAAAGTAAAAAGGCAGGAAAGGAGCAGAGAGGGCAGCCAGCCGAGGAGGGACCAGCCACGCAAAGACCAAAGGGGATAAGACAGACCAACAGGCTGGGCGTGGTGGCTCACACCTCCTAGCACTTTGGGAGGCCAAGGTGGGTGGATCACCTGAGGTCAGGAGTTCAAGACCAGCCTGGCCAACATGGCGAAACCCCATCTTTAAAAAAAAAAAAAAAAAAAAAAAAAAAAGACAGACCAACAAAGGGCTCTGGAGACCCAACTAGGAAGTGGGGCCACTGCCTGTTAGATTTCACGCTGTTTAACGCCATGGACTTCTGCGCCAGAACCCCAATATAGAAAACAGATCCAAGCTGAGGGTCTGGCCAAGGACGGGGACTAGAGTCCCTGACCCCAGCACACAGTCGGGGGCCCCTGGGGGCATCTCTGAATCCCTGAAGGAGCAAAGTTTGAACCTAGAGCCTCAGGCAATGGGGTTT
>NW_016108072.1:272054-279671 GCF_001604975.1 Cebus imitator | reverse complement strand
TTTTTTTTTTCTGAGGCAAGGCAATGGGGTTTCAAAGCATTTGACTGACAGGACAACCACGGGGTCTCATGAGGAGGGAGAACAGAGTGGCAGTATTCAAGACAGAATGAAAGTGGGGGTGGGAAGTCCACGGCAGGAGTGGGGACTGAGAACTTGCTACACTTCCCCAGCCAGCCCTCCTTCCACACAGGACCTGGCAGATTCTCAGGATCAATGTATGGGAGCCCAAACCCTCCTTCACTGGGTCCTTTCTCAGGCTCCCCTCATGCTCTGTCTGGACTACCTCATCTAGTCCCTGGTTATACTGGGCACTGGCCTCTGTCTCCTGAATCCTCCACAGAGCACCACACACACAGGACCTCCACAAGCATAATTAACATGATAAAGAAAAAGAAAATCCACGCACTGCAGAGCAATGGGCCGCCCTTGGGAGCATCATCTCCCATGCCGGAGGCTGCCACGCTTGTCTGGTGAGGATACTCACCCCAGGAATGTCCAAAAGCTTTGACACCAGAAGAGGCAACTTGAGGGCTGCAACACTTCCCGTGACACCCACAAGAACATGGAATTTTCTCTCCACCAAGCATGCAGCAGCTGGACAGGTGGCCTTTGGCTCCATGTGGGGTCTGGTGGCTTCAAGTTCTGGGAGCCTGCCAGGACTGGGCTCCATACAGCTGCCGGGATTTAGGATCTAAAAGCAGAACAAGGGCCACCCCCTTCATTCACACAGTCTACCAAAATGTATTGAGCGCCATATCATATGTTAGGCCCCAGGCCCGGTGCCCAGGCAGCGGAAGGGATCGGCAGTCCCAGCTTCTGAGAGGACACAGTTTGATAAGGAAGTGAGGGGCCTTCCCCACACACGGGCCAGTCACAAGGGGATGTGGCAGTGCCATGGGAAGGGCTGTGCCAGGTGCCATGGCTGCTCAGAGTGGCTGTTTCTGGAAGTCAGAGCCTGCATCCCAGAAAAGAGGATGTTTGGGTCGAGTCCTGAGGGACGAGTTTTCCAGAGATGGGAATAAATCAAAAGAAGACACAATCTTGCAAAGGTGAAGGTCCTGAAGGAGGGTGGCAGGTTGGGGAGCAGGGAGTGGCTTCGTAGTGAGACTGGAGTGTGATGTGGGGTGGTGGAGGGGCAGGAGGGGAGGCTGGAAATCAGGGTGAGGCCAGAATGCGGTGGGCAGCAAGGGCCAGGGTGAGAAGTTTTGGTTTTAGAAAGATGGTGCTGGCACTTGGTGACAGTGTCAAAGGGACCCTGCTGGTGGAGGGACAGGAGGGCAAGAGGAGCTGCTGTGGTAAAAGGAGGTGCCAGGAGGGGATGGGTTCCACAGATGCTTGTCAGGTGGAAGCCTGGGCAACAAGAGGTTTCGGTGCTCCAGGGAGCCGAGAGATTTGCCTCTCTGTCCCTGTCCGTTAATCAAGATGGGTGCCACCGTACAATCAAAGCCCAGGAAGAAACGAGCATAAAGGGGATGCAGCCACCCAGGAGACCAGCAGGTTTATTTCTTCCTCTGGCTCTCAGACGTTGCTAGAAGTGGGTGCTCATGATAACACGGCTGATGGACACCAAAACCTACACGCGGCAGGTTGGGCCACCAGAAAGTGCTTCATCAGCAACCATCACTGGGAACGATTACACTGAACACCACGCAAAGGAATTGTGAAAAACACAGTAGCTGCCTCTGGGGGATCTGTAGGTGAGTCTGAGACGACAGGAATCACACCTGAAATTATTTAAGATCAGTCCTTCCCTGGGATGCGCCTTTTTGGTGATCAGACTCAATTTACACGTTTTCTGGCCTCTCCCTCCAACAGCAAGCTCCCTGAATTCGTGACCAGGTCTAACTGCCAACCACCAGTCCACTAGCAGTCCTGAACATCTGCTGAATTAATAATCATACCCCCCTCCCTGCAAATACTCTGCTGCTGTAGCAGGAATGCAGACACACACACACACAAAATAATAATAAAAAATAATTATACCCTCCAAGGCAGTGTGGGGCAGAGGACAGATACCCAGCCTGTGAATCATAAGTCCTGGGCCCCGACCATGGTGTGCTCCTGACCTGAAGTGACGTTGGTCCAGCGTCATTCCCTCCCTGGACCTGTCCCTTCAGCTGAAAAATGCAGAGGCAAGACCAGATGATCTCTGAAGCACCTTCCAGCAAAAACTTTCTGAATCAATACATGAAAGACAGCAGTAAGGGGCTCTCCGTACAAGACAGAAGGTCCTAGAAAATGCACTCAAAAAAGAATCAGCAGGGCAAGGGAAAGCCAGGCACTGCCCAGGAAGCAGTGCTGGTGAGTCGCCCAATGGCTACCTCCATGCCTGAGCATCTACAGGGGCCTGCCTCCTCTTCACTCACAGGCTCCTTGGCTCTCCAGCCTCTCTGCCCAGGATTTGCCTTCAACACTTGGGCACAACCCACATGGGCTGAGGATCATGTTTGTCTCTGTTATCCCACTTCTCAGCAGGGATTAAACACAGGTTGGCTCCCTAGAGCAAAATCACCCAAAGTTTGATTTGCCAGTAATCTCAATCTCTGCTCCACTGCAAGGCCCCAACCAGGGCAATGCTTAGCCAGAGTTGGAGAACTGAGTTTACCGTAGGGAGTGGGGAGCCTGTTAGCATCTGACAAGGTACAGAGGGCCTACCAGCCAGCTTCCTCCCAGAACACATCACTGGTAGGTGATGGAGGCACATTCTTTGTTCTCCAGGGAAACCTACCTGCCAGATCTCAAACCCTGACCCTGTCCCACCCAAGCCAACAGGAGCCAGGATAGGTAGATTCCCACAAAACCAGAAGCCACATTTTATCTCTGTGGCCACTGAACCTCTTCCACATCAAGCTGATCTCATTCCTAGGAAACAGGTTACGGAAAGCAATCAGTTAAACTTGGGGGCAGGAATCTGTATTAGTGATTTCAGCTGCTTCCCCACAGCAGGCACTATAGTCCAAAATACAATACTTAGCCTGCTTAGCAAAGCTGTACTAAGGACCAAGCCTACCTATCTTCCTAAAAAAGAGGGTGTGTGTGTGCATGTGCGTGTGTTATATACTTGAGGAATACAGAGTGGATCATTTAACCAACATATGAAGGCGAGGTCAAATCAGTTCAACCTGAGAATCCCAGGAAGACTGACAGCTGGCAGGATTCCTTTGTTTGCTTGCAAAGAGGATCCAATTCTAAACCAGTAAGTCTATTACTGTAACCAGATCCTGTTGGAGTCACCTATTTGCAAAGCAAGGGTAGCTGCAGACAGTGCCTCACAGGACTCCTGATCAGCAAAGAGGTGGCAAGCAGGCAGGTTATAGGGCTACAGGCTGTGATTATGGAGCCTCAAGATCCCAGGGCACCAGCCATGCAGGTAAGCCACAGCCAGAAACATGGCAGCTTCTCTGTCCTTTAGACAGGGACAGACAAAGCAAAGAGCCTTGGCTTGTGATGTTTAAGTTTCCTCTGATGAGTTTAATTCAGGGCAGCGTTTTAGGTTTCAGGGATACCTGCAAGTCCCTATATGGGCAAAGGTGGAGCTGGAGCAGAACCAGGGCTAAAGACAGGAGGAAGGCAAGCAAGGTCAGACAGGATATAAGCTCAAGCTCAATACAGGAAGGATGAGAACTGAGCCTAAGACAAAACAGAACCAAAGAAGGGAAGTGGGTGGTGGGTAGGCAGCGATCCAAGATCCATTATGAGCCTGAATCCTTCCTAACATCAAAGCCCCTCACTACTGGCCGCCCCGCTTCTGCTCCAGCTTACACCTGTAATCCCAGCAATTTAGGAGGCCAAGGTGGGAAGACGTCTTGAGCCCAGGCACTCAAGACCAGACTGGGCAACATAGCAAGACCCCAGCTCTACAAAAAAATTCAAAAAGTGGCCAGGTGTGGTGGCACACGCTTGTGGTCTCAACTACTTGGGAGGCTGAGGCAGGAGGATCACTTGAGCCTAGAAGGCTGCTGTAAGCCACGTTTGTGCCACTGCACTCCAGCCTGGATGACAGAGAGACCGTCTCAAAAAATAATAATAGTATTACAATAAAAAAGTGTGTAACTATTTACATAGCATTTACACTGAATCAGGATTTATAAGTAATCTAGAGATGATTTAAAGTATGCAGAGGGGCGTGGTGCACGTGCCTGCAGTCCCAGCTACTTGGGAGGCTGAGGTGGGAGGATCATCTGGGCCCAGGGAGTTCTAAGTTGCAGTGAGCTGTGATCGCACCACTACACTCCAGCCTGAGCGACAGAGTGAGACCCTGACTCAAAAAGAGTATATGGAGGGCTGATGTGGTGGCTCACACCAGTAATCCCAGCACTTTGGGAGGCCGAGGAAGGAGAATTGCTTGAGCCCAGGAGTTCGGGATCAGCCTGGACAACATGATGAGACCCTGTCTCTACAAAAATAAAATTAGCCAGGTGTGGTTCCAGCTACACGGGAGGCGGGAGAATCTGCTGAGCCCAGGAGTTCAAGGCTGCAGTGAGCCATGTTCCTGCCATTGCACTCCAGCCTGGGTCACAGAATGAGAGCCTGTCTCAAAAAACAAAACAAAACAAAACAAAACAAAAAAATATATATATATATATTTTGCAATACATATATTGCAATCCCCTGCGGATACTGAGGAATGAATGCACCTAACGCACACACTCACACACGTGAGCTACTGGAGGCAGTGACTGCGCACCGCTACTTCCCAGCCACTGTGAGAGATGTGGAAACCCTGCTCCAAGACACCCACTATTCAACTTGGGAGCCTCTCCTGCTCACCATCTAGCACCTGCTTCCAAATACGTCAAAGACAGCAGGAAGTTCTTTTCTGACAAAATTTGGTCTAATTTTTAAATGCCACCCAGCACTTTCTGACAGGCCTAGGGATACTTCCAACATCCCATGGCTTTCCTTTTTCTATTTCATCAACTTTTTAAATACACTTTGTACTTTGGGCAGCCCGGGTAAGCGCTAAGTGTAAGGAGCTGACACGGCCATCATTTAAACTAGATTAAACGACACTGGACAAACAATCGCAAGGCAGAAAGTCGGGCTGGGCGGGAACAGATGCAAACCCTCCACTCCCGGGCTCGGGGGTCCCCCCTGCTCCAGGCGGCCCCGCCCGTACAGCTGGGAAAGTGAGGTGGCACAGATGCACAGCCGCCAAGGAGAGCTTTACGGGCACAGAGGGGAAAGTGAGGACACACACACAGACAGCAGGGGCCCCATGGTCGGAAGCAGAGCTCCCCAAGCCTCCCCTCCCGCGCCGCCGCGAGCACCCGGCTTCCCAGCCCCCTTCATCTGCTCACCCGCGCCAAGCACGTCTCGGGGTCGCTCCCAAATATCGCGGTATCTCGGCGGTCCCTCCAGGGGACTCTAACTGGCACGCCTCACGAGAGCACGGGGCGGGCTGCGTGTCGCGCAGCCTTCTGGGAGTTGTAGTCCACTTCTCTGCCTCCCGGGAGTTGTAGTCCACTGGGGAACTCCTGGCGCAGACCCTGGCTCCTTCTTCTTTGTATTGCTGGAACTCCACAGGGACTGGCCTAACTGTCCGACCTCCTCACTCCTGTCAGCCCCACACACGCTGCTGCTCGTTGCTTGGGCCTTTTTTTTTTTTTTTTTTTTTTTTTGGAGTCTCTTTTTTTTTTTTAGTTTTTTTTTTTTTTTTGTGCTGTTGTCTCAGGTTTATTGATAATATTACAGTATCTCAAAAAGATTCAAACAGTTCCACGTGGCGTTTTGAAATTCGTCCCCACTGTTGGCTGAGCGATCTGCAGATTGGACAGACTGCCAAAGTCCAAAAACGTCCGCATTTCCTTAATGTCAGGATCTATTAATACGTCAATGATTGGCTGGGCGTGGTGGCTCACGCCTGTAATCCAAGCACTTTGGAGGCCAAGGCAGGCTGATCACCTGAGATCGGGAGTTCAAGACCAGCCTGACTAACATGGTGAAACCCCGTCTTAAAAAAAAAAACCAAAAAACAAAAAAAACTTCAGTGATCTCCTGATCCAGGGCTGAGACCTCAAGAACGTAATTGTCTCTCCTTTCTCTCTTCTCCTCCTGCAACTTGGAGATACCTCTCACTGGGCCCTTCAAATCAGCTTCGTCACATACACATTGTAGCCTGCTATCTTGTAGGGGAGGTGTTTTTTATTTATTTATTTTTTTCTTTTTGAGACAGGGTCTGGCTCTGTCACCCAGACTGGAATGCAGTGGTGCAAACTCCACTCACTGCAACCTCCACCTTTTGGGCTCAAGCCATCCTCCTACCTCGGCCTACCAGGTAGCTGGGACTACAGGTGTGTGCCATCATGCCAGGTTAGTGGTTTTTTGTTTGTTTGTTTATTTGAGATGAAGTCTCACTCTGTTTCCCAGGCTGGAGTGCAGTGGCTTCATCTCGGCTCACTGCAACTCCACCTCCTGGGTTCAAGCGATTCTCCTGCTTCAGTCTCCTGAGTAGCTGGGATTACAGGTGCATGTCACCATGCCCAGCTAATTTTTGTGCTTTTAGTAGAGCTGGGGTTTCACCATGTTGGTCAGGCTGGTCTCAAACTCCTGACTTCATGATCTGCCCACTCTGGCCTCCCAAAGTGCTGGGATTACAGGCGTGAGCCACTGTATTGTTTGTATTTTTTGTGGAGACAAACTTCTGGGCTCAAGCAATCCATCCGCCTTAGCCCACCAAAGTGCTGAGATTACAGGTAGGAGCCTCTGCGACTGGCCTTGGGAGCTTTTTGCTGGTAATAATGGTGGTCTCCTCGCACACATGCTTGTTCATGTGTAAGTTGCTGTCCAGGTGCATGTGGTACTTTTTTATGTATACAAGTACAGAAAAGGGCCATCTTCATGGTGTTAGTGCGAATAGGGCCCATGTTAACTGGTCCTCGGTAAAAGAGGGCTTGGGGCACTTAATAACGAATATTTACCAAACCTCTTCTGTAGGTGCACAGGATACAGAGATAACTCAGATGCGTCCCTGTTCTTGAGAGAAACAGGGACACAGAAAATGACAGGGTAAGGTCCTCCATGAGGAAGCAACACCTCCAGGCAGGAGAGCCTTCTTTTTTTTTTTTCAGATGGAGTCTTGCTCTGTGGCCCAGGCTGGAGTCTGCAATGGTGCGATCTCGGCTCACTGCAACCTCTGCCACCCACGTTCAAGTGATTCTCCTGCCTCAGCCTCCTGAGTAGCTGGGATTACAGGTGCCTGCCACCGGGCCCAGCTAATTTTTATAGTTTTTTGTAGAGACGGGGTTTCACTATCTTGGCCAGACTGGTCTTGAACTCCTGACCTCATGATCCACCCTCCTCAGCCTCCCAAAGTGCTGGGATTACAGGCGTGAGCTACCACACCTGGTCTAGGAAAGCGTTCTCGAAAGAGTGGCAGCCGGGCGCGGTGGCTCACGCCTGTAATCCCAGCACTTTGGGAGGCTGAGGCGGGTGGATCACGAGGTCAAGAGATCGAGACCATCCTGGTCAACAAGGTGAAACCCCGCCTCTACTAAAAATACAAAAAAAAAATTAGCTGGGCATGGTGGCGCATGCCTGTAGTCCCAGCTACTCGGGAGGCTGAGGCAGGAGAATTGCCTGAACCCAGGAGGCGGAGGTTGCGGTGAGCCGAGATCA
>NW_016108072.1:259262-272035 GCF_001604975.1 Cebus imitator | reverse complement strand
AGTGGCTTGAGGTGAATCTTGAAGGACAGCCAGTAGCTTAGACAGAGGATCCCAATAGTGATCCAGGTGGAGGGCATTGTATGGGCAAAGGGAAGACGGCAAGAGAATGCAGACTGGGCCTGCTTCCCTGTTCCCTTCATTTTCTAGCCTCACAGGCCCCAGAAACCTGTGTTCATTGAGGTGGCTGAACCAGCTGCGGGTCCCCTGCCCTGCGCTGAGGTGGGGCCTCTGCTCTACCCCTGCCCTTGGCCGCAGTGGACCATCTGGGCCAAACCATCCCTCACCCAGGGATCCAGCCTGTTTCTTCCACTTCCTCCTTCCAAGGCAGGGGGCCTCGGTGGCAATTTCATTGTCTACTCAAGGCTGCCTCAGAGAAAGAGCCACACAGGGTCGCATGGCTGTAGGTCCCGGGGAATGACAGACCACAGACCCACACAGCCTCCACACCTTCATGCCCCTGCCTCACACCCTGCCATGAGGCTCCACGCAAACCCACAGGAAGACACACGACGCAGCAGAACACACAGGGCCAAATGTTACCCTTTATTATGGTTCACTCAGTTACCAAAGAGACACATTGGCTCAGGCAGCTCAACTGCCAGCTGGGGAACGTCCATCTCCAGAAATAGGGAGCAGCAGTGGCACCAGGAGAATGGCAAAGCAGGTCACTGGGACCCCAGAACTGACCTGGGCCCTCCTCCACCCCACCCCAGGCCAGACCTTCCTGCAGAGATGAATGTGTGCCCTGCCCCCACTTCTCATACTGGTTCCCTCCCTGGGAAAGTGCATAGTTGCCTGGAGATGCAGCATCCCAGGGCCTGAACAAGCTGGGCCACATGCTGGGATCCATCTTTCCCAAGGGTAGAGCCAGGGTGTGGCCATAAAGATCTGAGCCAAAGAGGCAGATAGGACAGGAAATCGATTGACGATAACATCCAACAGGTCATGAGTGCTAGGCAGGGAGCTGGACCACAAGCCTCCTGGAGCTACCAGAGAGAGAAGTGAAAGGGAGCCGCAGGTCTAGGGTAGGGGAAAGGAAGGGAGGGGGAAGAAGGGCCTAGACCTAGGGTCCCTCTTCAGGTACCAGAGAGGAGGGAGAGCCAATCATATGTTGTGGCCCAAGCCTAAAGGACCATTAGGAGAACTACCAGAGGCCCCTGGCTCAGGTTGGCCTGGAAGCCCTAGGTGTTGGGTTCCAAGCTGCCGCCAGCCCAGAGTAGCCAAGTGGGGTTTGGATTTTTGTCCAAACAGCCCAGGCAGGCTTCTGTTGGGAGAAGGGGCGGTGGGAAATGGGCAGATGCTCTTTGCGTGAGAACCCACTCCCCTTCGGGCCCCACACACAGCTGGAGCCTCCACCATCCATGTTCTCACCTCACTTGGAACACAACAGCCCCATGGGCCTAAAACCACTCTCCTGAAAGGGGTAGGGAGTTCCGACTGCGTGAGGACAAGCCAAGAACCGAGGTCTGTAGGCAGAGGGGAGCAAGTAACCTTGATTTGGAAAACAAAACAAAACTAAACTAAAGCCAGAGAGCCTCCCCTCCCACCCGGCCTAACCGGAAATCCCACTCAGGCCATTGTGCTTGCAGCGAGGACTGGGCCTGTGCTTCTGCTGGGGCCTGAGTTCAAGTGCCCAGAACTGCCCTGTGACCAAGAGCAAGCCAGAGTGGGGGAAGGCATGCTCCCCTCACTGGGCCCTGCCTGCCTTCTCCGCTGACCTTCCCTCCGGGCCTAGTCCACAAAGCCCTGTCCCTTCTACCAGATTCAAACAGAACAGCTACCACTCCCAGGAATCCATAGTCAGAGAGATACCTAGATGCCCCAGTGTGCTGGAGCCAGCCAGACCTCCCCCAGGGACCAATCATCACCGACATGCCCTCTGCTCTAGCTGTGCATTTCCACCTGACAACTGGCCGGCATGACCCAACTCCTCAGGGACGGCAGTAAGGCAGATGCCACCTGGCACATGGTGTGGTAAGGGTAGGAGAATCAAGCCATCAAGCCACAGCAGCTAGGGGCATGGAGAGGAGGCAGAGGGACATAGGCAGAGGGGCTCAAGGGGGCTCTGGGGAGAGGAGGAGGAGAAGACAGGGAGAGAAAAGAGGAACTTGCCCCTGCAGGCCAAACTCTCAGACCCAAGGAGACTCACCTGCATTTCCATCCCCTGGGGGTCAGGTACCCACATGGGCTCTGCACCCCCCAGCTATATGCTCCTCCTACATCAGGGTAAGGCCCAGCTCCCCCACCAGCTTCCTTGAACTGGAAATCAGATCAGATCTGGGGATCTGGGCTCAGTCTCAGGAGCAGATAAAACTGGGATACTCAGCCTTGGGGAAGACAAAGAAAAGCCACATGGGAAGGAGACAGACAGGCCCTGGGCAAGGGAAGATAGCACAGGGAATGACATCAGGGAACAGATGAGGGAGGCGGAGGCTGAGGGAGGGAGGGCCTGGATGGATGAGAAGAGCAAGGTAATATCCCGGGCCTGTGCCCACCCTCCCACCCACCACCACGAGTACTAAATAGGGTTGCTTCCCGGGAAGACCGAAAGTGGAAACAGGTCCAGCTCATAACCCTAGGAAGGGGCCAGTCCTTCTGCTCTGCCTCCCCCAACCCTGTGAGGGATCCCTGGGCCAGGGTCAGAGATGCCAGGGGCAGGAGGGCCAGGTGGAGGGTGCGGGGGCTGGTTTAGCTCTAAACATACATCTAGCACCACAACAAGAGACCTCCACTGCACACTATTTCACGAGGGGACACAGACACAGCTACCACTGCACGGGACAGCTCCACGCGCAGCCCACAGCTCTGAGTGCCAAGAGCAGAATCCGAAAGGTGGGGGCCAGGGGACAGACATATACATACATATATATATATAACTCTGGTCCTTTGTACAAATTGGGGGAGAGGAAAGGGAAGGGGGAACCCTGCTTGGTCACCACAAATGACGATGTGGCTTGAGCCCCCTGTCCCAATGGCCCCAGCCCTGCCACCTGGTAGGCATGGCTGGTTCACATCTCGTTGGAGTGTGTGTAGTTGGGGGTGGCAGAATACTGAGTCTGAGGCTGATTCATGGCACCCTGGGCCGCCCCCATGGCTGCATTCTGGGCTGCCTGCTGCACGTGTGGATTCTTCCATGCCCCTGTGGTCCACTCCTCCTGAGCTTTGCTGAAACTCCCCCCACTTCCCCGGTAAAATTTATGAACCTGTAGGAAAAGGAGCATAAAGAAGGATTAATCAAAGAGAAACAGCAGCCCATCCAGGAAATAGATGGGACCCAACTGTAAAAAAGCAGTACTCCCTCCCATGCCTGCCTCTGTAGGACAGTCCTGCAGGCCGCTCCAGAGGGAGTCCCTTGGAAGACCTCGTGACACTCTTGTAACTTGGAGGAGGGCTTGTTTCAGATCACGGACCCTTCCCAAAGCCACCTTCTCACCCTTGCGGGGACCACGTACCATGCTGAGGGCGATGAAGGAAAAGACGGCCATCACCGTGAACATGACGGTAGGAATAAGCATGACCACCGCTGAGCCAACGTTCGTTCCGAAGAAGGAGATGGTGGCAATCCAGCCGCTGTAGGAAGAGGCCAGTGTGGGGCTGCGGGCAGGATGAGCAGTGCCCAGGACCCCCTGCCAGAGGAAGGGACTGTCTCATTGCCACAGGGAGGAAATGTATCATTGGCTGCAGAGGGACCATTGTACTGATGTCCAAAGGGCCTGTGTCGGTGGCTCAAGAAGACGCCTTCCCTGTGGCTCAGAGGGTGTTCCTCAGACACAACACTTCCTTCCCCCAGGTTTTCCCATAATGCTTGACACCCCTCAGCCCCCAAGAAACCACTGCCAGCTTCTCCTTTCCTCTGATGCTATGGCTGTACTACAACCACCAGTCACTCAGGCCCCATAGGCTCAGCAGCTTAGCACACAAAAGTAGGCAAAAGACACACCCACGGTGCCACCCCTTCCAGCCCCAGGCCACACCCCTGCCTCTTACCAGACTCCCCAGCCTGGGATGCCCACGGCCTGGATGATGCTGATGACCAACTGAGCCATGAAGGTGAAGAAGAATGCCATGAAACTGAAGGAGCTGTCAGTCCTGCGGCAGAGGAGGTGGCTCCCGTCACCTGGGCAGAGAGCCAGGGCTTCTCTGCCTTCAAGTTCCCCAAGCCCTTCCAAGTTTACGTGTAGAATGGACAGAAGACATTTAAAGGCCTTAATTGAGAGGTCGGAACGGAGTCGTTTTACCCATATATCTTTGCAAGTTTCCACGTGGTAGGCCTATGCATTGCGACATTACACAGGGCGGGACTTCCTCAGGAACAGACCACCCACTGCTACATGGATGGAAGGCCTCATTGCCATAGAAATAGATGGATCCATTGAGGCAGGAATAAACAGTCTCATTGTCACGGGATGACATGAATAGATGGTCCCATGGGTTCAGATATAGAAAGTCTCATTGGCACTAGAAGGGACCCTCTATTGGCACCAAAATAGTAGCAAATTGGCACTGCGATGGATGGCCTGATTGACACAAAGAGATTTAAGGCCCCATTAGCATTGAGATGGATATTCTACTGGCACCAAGACAGATAGCCTTGGTGCACTGATGAATAGTCACATTGGCACAAAGATTGAAAATGCCATTTGGCACTAGGTGAACACCCACTGGCATCAAGACAGCAAGCCCCACTGCTACATGGATGGGTGTTCATTTGGCACGGAGTTGGATGACCTCACTGCACATGAGCAGCGTCAATGGTACATGGCTGGCTGGTTCCATTGGCACATAGATAGATGGTTTCCTTGGCACCAAGTCAGCTAGCCCCACTGGTACTAGGGTGGGCAGCCCCACTAAAACAGGTAGCCCCCCCAGGCAAAATTAACATGCACTACCCAAGGAAAGTTATGACAGAGCTAAAAATAGGCCTTGTCTCTCGCTATTTCCCCCACCCAAGGGTAGAGTGAGGAGGAAGGGAACTAACTCCCAGCCCTCTCACCTCAACCTGGCACTCACAGAAAGCCCAATCCCTACCTAGCAATCTGAGCCAAAAGTTAACAAGGGAAAGTGAGTTTGGGGGAGGCCAAAAAAAAAAGGAAAAAAAAAAGAAGTGAGAAAAGATATGGAGAAGAGACAGGGGAGACGGGCAGAGATGGCTAGGCACTGCGGTTAGCGCCAACCACTTACTTGAAGGCCTTGTAAATGGGCCGAAACCAGCAGACGTAGGAGCAGGGTGTGAACAGGATGAGCCAGAGAAAGGCGAGGCCAAAGTTGGTGGCTCCCCCGCCTCCGATCAGCCACGCGAGACAGCCCACCAGGTTCACGGCCAGCGTGACGCTGTTCACTGCAGGCCCAGGAGAGCACATGCACACACAGAGACAGACATCCAGACCCATAAAGAGACACATGAGCACGCAGACATGGACACACGCACACGGTAACGCAACACAGACGCACAGTCAAGCCAGGCCAACAGCGCAGACAAGCACAGAGAGATGCAGACACATTCACAGATTCACACCCGCACAGAAGACCCACAACCCATAACAACGAACACACACAGACACATGAGACACACATACACACACAGAGGAAGTAACGACTGTAAGAAAGCAAGCTGGGAGCTCAGACCAGCCCCCCCACCCCAGCACCCACTCCTGAGAAATCTGGAGAGCAGAGCCTCCAGAACCCAGAGCTTCTGCCCAGCAAGCCCCTTTGAAGGGCCCCAAAGCCCCAGTGTGGTAGAAATGCTCTCGTCCTTTTAAGAACGGCTTCAGCCCCGACCCTCCCAGACCCACAGTAATCACCAAGCTCAAGACACGGGAAACCGACCTTACGCTTTCTCTTTCAAGGTAGGGGCATGAAAGGGAAAAGTAAAAGGTCTTGTGGAAACATCTCTTCTAGCCATTGTACCATCTACCTTGCACTTAAATGGGGCAGGCAATGGTGGCTGGAATCTCAGTCTTTATCTAATCCATTTCTTTTTTCTCTCTCTTTTTTTCTTTTTTTGAGATGGAATCTCTCCCTGTCGCCCAGGCTTGAGTGCAATGACGCGATCTTGGTCACTGTAACTTCCACCTCTCAGGTTCAAGGAGTTCTCCTGCCTCAGCCTCCCAAGGAGCTGGGATTACAGGCACCCGCCACCACTCCTGGCTAATTTTTGTATTTTTAGTAGAGATGAGTTTTCGCCAAGTTGGCCAGGCTGGTCTTGAACTACTGACCTCAGGTGATCCACCCACCTCGGCCTCCCAAAGTGCTGGGATTACAGGCATGCGCCACGGCGCCTGGCTGTCTAATCTATTTCTTAGATAACTCTCATGCCAGCTCCTCAGTTAAGTCTTCCTTTGCTACGGCAACCTCATCCTCTCCCATCCTCTGACCTTCTACAGACCTGGGCTACTCTCAAGGTTCCCCAGATATAAATCCCAGCCCATCAACCAGATTAAAAGTTCCCCAAGAGCAGGACTGAGGCTCGCCCTCCTCTGTCCCCACATATCTAGCTGAACTAGGAGGCACAGTGTCACTGAGTCACGGCCAGCAGGGATCTCAAAGATTTACAGATGAAAGTGATGCTGGCACTAACACACACCCAGGTCTGTGCAGCATATCATTATCTAACATCAGGGCACTCCCTTCCTTGAAAACAAGGCTGAGTCCACAAAGACCTGCCGAATAAACGAAGGAAGGAAGGCTCGGACATAACCTCAAACAGCCAGGCATCTGTGGCTCTGTCTTCTGAATAGAACCTTTAAGCACCTTAAGGGTTATATACATTTCCTTGGGAGTAAAGCACCTGGCAGGTGTCTAGTGAGGACTTAAGGAGGTATTTATAGCCCTTAAATCCAGCTTCTGGACAAGATCTTCCCAGGAGTGGAGTTCCCAGAGCCCAGGTCAGATGGAGTGCCCCACAAGTCTGGCCTAACCACCCTGTCACCCATTTCAGGGCCCCTCATAAGGAGTGGGTATTTCTTCCCAAACATTTCAGCTGCATTTCCTCTATCCCTGTTCATTGCCCCAAAATCTCCCAAAGGCTTAGTGTTAAAACTGATTTTTTTTTTTTTTTTTTTAGAAAGAGTCTTGCTGTGTTGCCCAGGCTAGAGTGCAGTGGTGCAATCTTGCTCACTGCAGCCTCTGCCTCCTGGGTTCAAGCGATTCTCCTACTCAGCCGCGATTCTCCTGCCTCAGCCTCCTGAGTAGCTGGAATTACAGGTGCCTGCCACTGAGCCTGGCTAATTTTTTTATTTTTAGTAGAGATGGGGTTTCATCATCTCGGCCAGGCTGGTCTTGAACTCCTAACCTCAGGTGGTCCACCATCTTGGCCTCCCAAAGTGCTGGGATTACGGGTGTGAGCCACCACACCTAGCCCCATAGTCTCTTTCCACAAATAAGGAACCTGTTGCCTGGGAAGCAGAATGACCAGGCAAACTTGATCCCACAGCTCCCAGCTCCCAGTTGAAGGCTCCTCTCTTTGAGCAATCTTCCAGAGAAAGCAAGACAAATGAGGCTTTGAGGGAAGGATTCCTCTCCAAATCCAGAATCCTGAGGTCCTAACAATCCCCAGAGGTTCCCTAGAAAGTTACTCCAGTGGAAGGGAAAGGGGAAGCAAGAAGACAGGGATTACACTGCAGAGAGGGACCCCTGTCCAGATGCTCTGCGAATGGAGGGTGGAAGGGAAGGAAGGGAGGAGAGGCCCAGTCTCCCTCCCTCCTCCAGCCATCCTGGCCCACCCCCATCCCATGGCACTCACACATCCAGAGGTAGTAGAGGCGCTTGGTCATGCTGAGATGCTGGGGAGGAATGTCTGCCTCGAAGTCTTGGTAGAAACATGGCTTCAGCGGGATGAATTTGGGCAACGGTGGGAAGTTGTTCACTTTCTCTGTGGATGAAACACAACACAGCATCACTTCCAGTCTTCCCCCCAACAATCCAAGATGCCCATCCTTTCCCTGGCTGTGCTGCCCCATTGGCCCCTGTGGCCACCGACCACTCTGCTTTCCCCACCCAGCCTACCTCCCCAGGTCAGCCGTGATGATCCCAAAGCAGCCAAAGGCCCTGAGACAGTGTCACTCAGAATCAAAAACAATAGATGTCACCTTGTCAGACAGCATTTATTGTTTTTGATTCTGAGTGACACCGTCTCAGGGCCTCAAGGTGCCACCCTCTCAGCAGAGGCAGCTCCAGACAGAGGAAGCGGGATGCGTGAGGATCTACAGACATGGGTTCCAGCCTCTACTCAGCATTCGTGCTCTGGGGCAAGTTATCACCCCTCTCTAGACCTCAGTTTATCTGCTGGAGTGGGGGCTGGGCTACACAGTCCCTAAAGTTCCCTCCAGCTCGGCATTCTGTACCTCTGAGTTTTCTGAACCAGAAAAAAAAGGTGTCAGAGTACTGGAAAGCAATGGAGACGGGAGGCGGGGAGTGGGGGTGGGTGGAGGAGGGGCAGACTGAGCCACCCATGCTGCTGCTAATCAGGCAGACCGACAGCAAGACAAAGACATCAAAGTGCTCAATTCTTGGTCCCTAGGAATCAAGATCTGACAGAGAGCTAGACAATGTCATGTTGAGATTCTCAGACAGGCCTCAGTGGGGAGAGTGGAGAAAGCCTGAGATGAAACGAATCTGGCCTCCAAAGACTAGGGGAGATAAAGGGATCAAGAAGAGGGCCACCCAGGCTATGCTCACTGTCAGGTCCTATTCACACAGCCTGGTCCTCTCCTTACCTGCCATGATGGTACCAGCCGGCCCAGTGGCCTGCCCACACCTCTTTGTCCTGACCTGGAAGGAAAGAAAAGCCAGAGAAGGATGAGATCAGGGCTGTGCCCACCCCGGTTCCTCTCTACGCCCATCTGGGCTGCAAGCTCCCCAGGGCGGAACCAGCATATACTCCCACAGTGCCGTGAACACAGTGGAGACAGCTCTCTCCTCCCAGAGCCACCCTTCCACCAGCTACATCTTCCCAGCTGCTCCTGCCCTCTGTCTCAAGGCACAAAATCCACCCTCCAAAAACCCCACCCAAGGGTGCGAAAGGAACCTGAGAGGGGACCCCATACAGGGAAAGCCAAGTGACATTCTATTCCTTGACCTTGAGTTGCAGACTGAGCCCCAACCTTGGTCACAGGCCAGACTCCCTTCGCTCCTTTTGCCCTTGGCCATTTGTTCATTTATTAGGACACTTATATGGTGCTGGGAGAGAGAAGGAGCAAAAAGCTTTGGTCCCTGCTCTCCCCATGAAACAATCACCTCTGCAGTAAATCATACAAAAGGCAAGCACAGCTGCTGTGAAAACATATATAGCATATGTCATGGTGATCTAATCTGGTCTGGGGGGTCAGGGAAATTACTTTTTTTTTTTTTTGAGATAGAGTCTTGCTCTGTCACCCAGGCTGGAGAGCAATGGCTCGATCTTGGCTCACTGCAACCTCTGCCTCCTGGGTTCAAGCGATTCTCTTGCCTAGCCTCCCAAGTAGCGGGGATTACAGGCATGCACCACCACATTCGGCTAATTTTTTTGTATTTTTAGTAGAGATGGGGTTTCACCATGTTGGTCAGGCTTGTCTCGAACTCCTGACTTCGTGATCCACCCGTCTTGGCCTCCCAAAGTGCTGGGATTACAGGCGTGAGCCACCGCGCCTGGCCTAAATTTTTTTAATTAAAAAAAATTTTTTTTGGCCGGGCGCGGTGGCTCACCCCTGTAATCCAAACACTTTGGAGGCCAAGGCGGGTGGATCACCTGAGGTCGGGAGTTCAAGACCAGCCTGACCACCATGGTAAAACCCCATCTTAAAAAAAAACATTTTTTTTTTTTTGAGACGGGGTCTCTCTCTGTTGCCCAGGCTGAAGTGCAGTGGTGCAATCCCAGCTCACTGCAGCCTCAACGTCCCCAGGTTCAGGTGATCCTCCAAGCTCAGCCTCCTGAGTAGCTGGAACTACAGGGATGCACCACCATGCCCAGCTAACTTTTATATTTTTTGTAGAGATGGAGTTTTGCCATATTGCCCAAACTAATTTGAATTCCTAGGCTCAAGCAATCCACCTGCCTCGGCCTCCCAAAGTGCTAGGATTACAGGCATGAGCCACTGCACCCAGCCTCAGGGAAATTAAAAATAAGTGGTAGCAAAGACCTAAAGAATCAAGAGGAGTTCCCTGGGCAAAATAGCCTTCTAGGCAAATGAGAAAGCATCATACAGAGACAGATCCTCACTAGGAAGGAGTTTCACACTTTTTTTCTTATACAGGGTCTGATTCTGTCACCCAGGCTGGAGTGCACTGGCACTCCTGGGCTCAAGCCAGCCTCCTGCCTCAGCCTTGAGTAACTAAACTACAGGGACAGGCTATCAGGCTAATTTTTAAATATTTTGTACAGAGGAGGTCTTGCTGTGTTGTCCAGCTGGTCTCAAATTCCTGACCTCAAGCAGTCCTCCCCCTTTGGACTCCCAAAGTGCTGGGATTGTCGGCATGAGCCATCTATCATAAGGGAAAGAAAGCTACTGTGGTCAAAGCAGAGTACAAATAGGACAGCAGATGAGACTAGAGAGGCGAAGTGGGCAGGATGTGCTTCCTGAGACCCTCAGGAGACAATTTTGAAGGGGTCATAAGGGGGTTTTGGGGAGCAGGGGAAAGGGAGCAATCAGAAGACTCTCTGCCCACTTAACCCTGAGTGGTTGGCGGAGACCCATCATGACAAGCCTGTGTGAGACAAGGTGCAGGTTTCAGGAAAGGACAAACAGCTGTGCTATGGACCTGCAGGGTCTGAGCCGCTGGGGGACACCTGGCCATGGCATCTTATAGGTATCTGGAGTGTACAAACATGCTCTGCTCCTGGGAGTTCAGCAGGAGGCCTCGCTGACCCATACGAAGTAATCATTGGCAAGCTAAGGCCAGGGAAAATAAGCGGCAATCACCATGTTAGAACAATAACTTTGGTGGACATTTGTATAGTCAACAGCAGAAAATGGTCCACAAGCAAGTGCTAAGGCGATGCAATGTTTAAAAGCTGGGCAGAAATCTGCTTAAAGTTTTGGAATAGGAAAGCCTCATCTATGGTGTTAGAAGTCAAGATAGTATTACCCTTCAGGGGGCAGCGACTGGGGCACCTGTTCCTGGTCGGGGTGCTGGATGCATAGAGATGGAGTTTCGCCATATTGCCCAAACTAATTTGAATTCCTAGGCTCAAGGGACTCTAAACATTCTCCAAGCATAGACACAACTTGTGCACTCTCCTGTGTGTTAGACTTCCATGAGACATTTGCATTGAAACAAAAACTTCAGGCTGGACGTAGTGGCTCACACCTGTAACCCCAGCACTTCAGGAGGCCGAGGCAGGAGGATCACTCGAGTCCAGTAGTTCAAGAACAGTCTGGCCAACATAGTGAGACTCCATCTCTACCAAAAATAAAAAATTAGGCAGGCACCGTGGTGTACGCCTGTAGTCCCAGTTCCTTAGGAGGCTGAAGTGGGAGGACTGCTTGAGTCTGGGAGGTGGAGGCTGTAGTGAGCTATGATTGCACCACTGCACTCCAGCCTGGGCAACAGAGCAAGACTATCTGAAAGAAAAAAAAAATCCAAAGAACTTCTAGCATTCCAGTCAAATTCCTCTAGATCTGATTAAAAGTTTGGGCAATTACAATGTTCTGGGCCCTTTCGTGATATGGGATCAAATACAGATATAAAAACCCAGTAAAGGGTCGGGTGTGGTGGCTCACACCTGTAATCCCAGCACTTTGGGAGGCTGAGGCGGGCAGATCATGAGGTCAGGAGTTCAAGACCAGTCTGGCCAAGATGATGAAACCCTGTCTCTACTAAAAATTACAAAAAAAATTAGCCAGGCATGGTGGTACATATCTGTAGTCCCAGCTATTCAGGAGGCTGAGGCAGAAGAATCCCTTGAACCCAGGAGACGGAGGTTGCAGTGAGCCGAGATCATGCCACTGCACTCCAGCCTGGCAACAGAGCAACACTCTGTCTTAAAAAACAACAACAACAACAACAACAAAACAACAAAACAAACAGTAACATCTACCACAAAAAGAAAAGAGAAAGACATAATAGAGACAATCAGGAAATGATACCCACGCACAGGTGCGTTAATTGTGGCAGTTTGTAATAACAAAGGATTAGAAACAATCAGTTGGAGACTGATTAAACCAATGGTACAGTCATACAATGGACTGTTCCGAAGCTATTTTTAAAAATGCTCTGCAGCTGTTAAAGATTTTAAAAAGGTTCTCTGGTACTGATATGGAAAAATCTCCAAAGACACTAGTAGTTAAAAAAAGCAAGATGTAGAACGGACTGTATGTTACACATTTTGTATAAGATAATAAGAATATAGTTTCCTTTTCGCCTAACAACCCTGCTCCTGTTAAGTCATTTACCTACATATAAGAAATGACAAACACACACGTTATTCAACATGGCACTATTTGCAATAGCCAAATGCTGAAAGCAACCTAAATGTCACTATTTGAATAGAGAGTATTATACAGATGTAAAGAAGAGGTCAGGCATGGTGGCTCACATCTGCAATCTCAGCAGTTTCAGAAGTGAAGGCAGGAGGATCACTTGAGGTCAGGAGTTTGAGGCCAGCCTAGACAACATGGTGAAACCCCATCTCTACCAAAAAAATACAAAAATTAGCTGGGCATGCTGTAATCCCAACTATTTAGGAGGCTGAGGTGGGAGAATCAATTGAACCCGGGAGGCAGAGGTTGCAGTGAGCCAAGATTGCGCCGCTGTACTCCAGCCTGGGTGACAGAGTGAAACTCTTGTCTCAAAAAAAA
>NW_016108072.1:255716-258352 GCF_001604975.1 Cebus imitator | reverse complement strand
TGGCGCGTGCCTGTAATCCCAGCTACTCAGGAGGCTGAGGCAGGAGAATTGCCTGAACCCAGGAGGCGGAGGTTGCGGTGAGCCGAGATCTCGCCATTGCACTCCAGCCTGGGTAACAAAAGCGAAACTCCGTCTCAAGAAAAAGAAACTGCAAACATGTTATATACATTGTAGCAGGTTTACTCTTACCGCCCGGTACTGCTGTGATGACTCTGTGAACCTTTGCCATGTATACCACAGGAGAGGGTTCTCACTGTAGGAGTAGGAGCCAGAATATGGATCATGGAAAGCTAAGAAGGAGCCTTCTGGCGTTGGATTCGAAGCGGACATATCAGTATGAATACAGAATTTAAAAAATATATATGGCTGGTCCCAAGTCAGGGAAAAGAAATACAAGGGTAGCCTGGAACATTCTGTGGTATCAGAAAGAAGAAAGTACTCAACAACGAATGGAGGCAAGTCAAAAGGACACAGGAGCCAGTCTGAAGGGGCTACCACCAACCAAATTGGGGACAATTTGAGTATCAAAAGTAATAACCACACGGATTTTTCTTTTTCTTTTTTTTTTGAGACATTGTCTCGCTCTGTCACCCAGGCTGGAGTACAGCGGGATGATCTCGGCTCACTGCAACCTCTGCCTCCCGAGTTCAAGAGATTCTCCTGCCTCAGCCTGCCGAGTAGTTGGGACTACAGGCCCCCCACCACCACACCTGGCTAATTTTTGTATTTTTAGTAGAGACAGGGTTTCACCACGTTGGCCAGGCTGGTCTTGAACTCGTGGCCTCAAGCGATCCACCCACCTCAGCCTCCCAAATTGCTGGGATTACAGGCGTAAGCTGCCGCTCCTGGCCCACATGGATTATTTAAAAAAAAATAATCCATGAGTCCAAAGTGACATTATTATTTTATTTTTAAAAAGAGGGAGAGGCGGGACACTGTGGCTTACACCTGTAATCCCAGCACTTTGGGAGGCCAAGGCAGGCAGATCACCTGATGTCAGGAGTTTGAGACCAGCCAGACCAACATGAAGAAACCCTATCTCTACCAAAAAACACAAAATTAGCCAGGCAAGTTGGAGCATGCCTGTAATCCCAGCTACTCGGGACGCTGAGGCAGGAGAGCTGCTTGAACCCAGGAGGCGGAGGTTGCAGTGAGATCTAGCCATTGCACTCCAGCCTGGGCAACAAGAGTGAAACTCCGTCTCAAAAAAAAACAGAGAGGGAGGCTGAGGCAGGTGGATCACTTGAGCTCAAGAGAGTTCGAGACGATCCTGGCCAACATGGTGAAATCCTGTCTCTACCAAAAAATACAAAAAATAGCCAGGCATGGTAGCACATGCTTGTAGTCCCAGCTACGCAGGAACCTAAGGCAGGAGAATCACTAGAACCCTGCAGGCAGAGGCTACAGTAAGCCGAGATCGTGCCACTGCACTGCAGCCTGGGCAACCGAGGGAGACTCTGTCTAAAAAAAAAAAAACGAAAAGAAAAGGAAAGAAAGAACATCATGTGCCTCCTGCTATGCTGTGCACAGAAAGTCTCAAGGTCATGAATGAATACAGTTGCCAAAGTATTGTTTAATCTGAAAATAATTGTGAAAAAACAATCCAACAAATTCAGATTGTGGGAAATTCTACAAGACAACTGTTAATGTCATGAAAGACAGAAATATGCAGAGGGAATTTATCTAAATTAATGGAGATAAAAGAGACATGCAGCCAAATGCAATGGGGAATCCTTTCATGGATCCTGGATTTTAAAATCACAGCTATAAAGGACATTTTTAGGACGACTAGAGAAACTTGACTGTAGACTGCATAGTAGATACTACTGTTCACTGTTAAATTTCTTGGATATTGTGTGTATGTATGCGTGTGTGTGTGTGTATTTCCTTCCTTCTTTCCTTCCTTCCTTCCTTCCTTCCTTCCTTCCTTCCTTCCTTCCCTCCCTCCCTCCCTCCTTCCTTCCCTTCTTCCTTCCTTCCCTCTCTCTCTCTCTTCCTTCTTTTTTGAAACAGGGTCTCACTGTTGCGCCCAGGCTAGAGTGCAGCAGCACAATCATGGTTCACTGCAGCCTCGATCTCCTGCCTCAAGAGATCCTCCCATCTCAGTCTCCGTCTCCTGAGTAGCTGGGACTACAGGCACATGCCATCATGCCTGGCTAATTTTTGTATTTTTTTCAGAGAGACAGTTGCCCAGGCTGAGCTTGAAGTTCTGGGCTCAAGAGATTCACCTGCCTTGGCCTCTTAAAAGTGCTGAGATTACAGCTGTGAACCACCATGCCAGCCTAGAGACCATCTTTGTTCTTAGAAGATACGGGCTGGTCTTTAGAAGCAGTGTCTGGGCCAGGTGCGGTGGCTCACACCAGTAATCTCAGCACTTTGGGAGGCCAAGGTAGGCGGATCACCTGAGGTCAGGAGTTCAAGACCAGTTTGGCCAATATGGTGAAACTCCATCTCTACAAAAATACAAAAATTAGCCAGACATGATGTCGAGTGCCTGTAATGCTAGCTACTTGGGGAGAAGCACTGAGGTGGGAGAATCACTTGAACCCAGGAAGGGGAGGTTGCAGTGAGCCGAGATGGCACCTTTGCACTCCAGCCTGGGTGACAGAGACTCTATCTCAGAAAAAAAAAAAAAA